>NC_068995.1:1447175-1450230 GCF_001194135.2 Octopus bimaculoides | reverse complement strand
GGTGCTGTTGTTGTGGTGGTGGTGGTGGTGGTGGTGGTGGTGGTGGTATTTGGTGGCAGTGATTGTGTTGGTGGTAGTAGTTGAAAAACTTACTCAAATGTCTGTATATATGTGTGTGTGTGTTATATATATACTCACCCACACACACACACACACACACACACACATGGCCTTCTCTCTACCAATGGAGATAATTGAAGGAAGTAAATAGGACTGTGTGAAAAGAAAGATCCTTCCTTGTTGTTTAGCCCTAGGTCAACCTCAACAGAGCACATTTCCGATCCAACCACCCAAACCATGACTACCCCATCTGTTTGAGTACGCAGGACTGCATCGTCCAATGTGGCCTTTTCCATTCTCAAGATGTTTGAGCATGACTTGAATGAGGTCTGATTTCGCTTCTATTTCTAGTAGGTCGAGAGACTTGTTGATTCATAGCTGTTGCTATAGCGATCAGCTAGGGTCCATTTAATAAATATGTTGTATATATATTTTGTGTATAATTCTCTCAACTCTAGGCACAATGCCTGAAATTGAGGAGCGGTGGGGGGAACAAGTCAATTACATCAACCCCAGTGTTTAACTGGTACTAATTTTATTGACTCCCCGAAAGGAGAGAAAGGTAAAGCAGACTTTGGCAGAATTTGAACTCAGAATATAAAGCTGAACAAAAAATGTTGTCAAGCATATTTTGTCCGGTGCCTTACCGATTCTGCCCCCCTCCCCCCCCTTTATGTTGTGTATAGTTAAAGGGAGTGGGTAAATCTGGCTATCTAATCATCTTCATCATTTACCGTTTTCCATGTTGGCATGGGTTGGATGGTTTGACAGGAGTTGGCTAAACAGAAGACTGCACCAGGCTTCACTTTCTGTTTTGGCAGGGTTTTTGTGGCAGGATGCCCTTCCTGACACCAACCACCTTACAGAGCGGACGGAGTGCTTTTTATGTGGCATGGCACTCTGTCGGTTCCAGTTGCTCCAATCCACAGAACAGCCTGCTCGTGAAATTAACATGCAAGTGGCTGAGCACTCCACAGACATGTGTACCATTAGTGTACTTCTCAGGGAGATTCAACATCATGCAGAATGTCACATGGCTGGCCCCCTTTCAAATACAGGTGCAGCTCATTTTTGCCAGCGAGGTGGACTGAAGTAATGAGAAATAAAGTGTCTTGCCCAAGGACACAATGCACCACTGGGAATTGAACTCATAACCCCAAGATTGTGAGTTGAATACCCTAACCACTATGCCACATGTTTTCACATATATAATGGAAAAAAGGCATCGGAAGGGCAATGCATACCCTGCATGCACACTGTGATAAAACAAAATTTTCCATTTACCATCAGCTCCATGTTGTTTAAAGTCTTGTAGAATATTCTTTGGTTGCTCTGTGTTCACAATATCTCTATACGAGATATTTTCACCCATACCTACCTCTTTCCAGCTCTAATTGTGTGGAACAGGGCAGACAGAGAAATCATTGGATGTAAAGACTGTTGACTAAATCTTTTGTGAGCCAATCAGTTTAAGTAACTCAAGCAGCAAGTACTTCTACAAAGTACGCTGACTTTACCAGACACAAGTGGGAAACAGAATCCAACTTCATTCTGTAATTGAGTCATTCGGTCGTAAGGTTTCTGCAGCATGTTCCTTCTTCAAACATCTCAGCTTTATTAATCAAAAGTTCTTCAGAATATTCCCATGCTCTCTTCTTGCCACTTGTCAGCATTTCGACTTCTATCTTTTTGGACCCACAATGGTCTTGGAGGAATTGGTTGAGATAGCTTGTGTAAAGCTTCTGTATAATGTTTTGGTAAGCAATTGTTTAATAGTTTTCTTCGAAGTCAGCATTGCTTTTATTCTTGGTTACAAGATTCACCAATGCTACAATGAACCAATCTGGTACTTCAGTCTGGCCTTCCATAGTTCTTTTAAATGTATATCCTACTGTTTTGTATTGTCTTTTTTTTCTAAATGCATGTGTCTGGCAAATGGGCTGATGTGAGATGATATATTGAAATTAAAACAAAAAACAGTATGGGAGATACATATTAGCCATTCAAAAACAGACAAAAGCTGTTAACTTAAGCATTTATTTAGTGACTCATTCCGGTGCAGTGGAGCTGTGTCAGTGACCAGGTTGCAGATAGTGTGACAAAAGGATTAAATGAAGTTAAGTTTTTGTGAGTTTTTTGAATGGTGAAAAAGTGTATTCTATTCTGTAGAACAGCAATGTTTTGTGCCAATATCCAACTTCAGGATCTCTTCCTGGCAGCTTTGTCTCTTACAGCTTTGGTGAAATCTTCAAAGTTGATTTATATAAATTTAAATGTTGATGTTCATCTGATGTTTATTTAGTATTCTTGTCTGGCCATGATGCATTCTCACACAAATTTTGTGAAGGTTTGGTTTCGACACTTTGCAGAAACTCATTGTGTCTCGACATACGTTAAAGTGTCTTGTGTTCGGTTGTATTTGATTAAATCAGTTTAATTAAAGAGATGTAACTCTAACTCAAACGAATTATAATAATTATAATAAATGGACATCGTTAAAATGAGGAACAAGATGAAGTATTAATGTCACTAAAATTCACTAAACAACAAATGAGAGATATTCATAGAGGAGTTAGTAATAAATGTATCTTTATAATTTTCGGTGCATAACACACACACACACACACACACACACGCGTGCGCACACACGTGGACAACAAGCTTCTTTCAGTGTCTTTTTATGAAATCTATTTACATGGCTTTGGTCAGCCCTGGGCTATATTAGATGACACTTGTCCTTGTCCATGGTGCTGGGCAGTGGGACTGATCCTCTGGTTGAGAAGCAAACATCTTAAACACAGTCATGCCAATGCTTTGTATGTGTGTGAGTATATATAGGTATGTGTGTGTGTGTGTGTGTGTACACACACATGTATCATATTACATGCATACACAGATACTGTATACATATATTATAATGAATTATATAATGTATATATGTGTGTGTGTGTGTGTGTATGCATGTATGATGTGTATGTATGTATGTATGTGTATA
>NC_068995.1:1445012-1446693 GCF_001194135.2 Octopus bimaculoides | reverse complement strand
CTCTACTTCCTGTTCTTTATCTTCTTCCCTTCTCTCTTTCTCCTTCCTCCCTCTCTCTCTCTGTCCTTTTCTCACTTTTTCAATCAGATCTCTTCTTTCCTCCTCTTTCTCTCTCTCTCTCCCTCTCAACCTCTGTCTGTGTGTCACCAAGATCAGGTTTCTTCTAAGACAAAATACTATTATAGTTGATATAACGGGGTGGGGGCAGTACACTGACTGAGAGGGGGAGGGGAGGAGCGACAGTGATAAGATGTGAGATAGGAAGTGAAAAAGAGATGGAAAAAGGTGTGTGTGTGTGTGTATACATACACATATATATATATATATATATATGTATATATATATATATATGTATGTATATAAGCAAAAGAAAAGTTGTGTGTATGTTTCTATAATGGTGTGTGTATGTATAGATGTGGGAGTCTATGTATGTATAAATCTGTGTGTGTGCAATCATCTATAGATGTGTTTTTGTGTTTATATGTGTATGTCATATATTATGACCGGGTCTATATATGTATGTATATATCCGTATGTGTGTGTGTGTGTGTGTGTCCCTCTCTTAGTAGTGCCTGAATATCGATAGCTGGGGCATGTATGTGTGTGTATGTATATATATATATATATATATATATATATGTATGTACATGTATTGCGGTATATAGGAGTGTCTATGTGGCAATAGCTATATGTACTTATATGTCTACAGGGGTATGTGTGTATGTGTATACACGCATATATATATATATATATATATACATACACATATACACACACACACACACATGCATACACACACACATATATATGAATGTATATACATACACACATGCCCCTGCAGACATATAAGCATGCATGTGTGTGTGTGTGTATGAGAGAGAGATCTGTGTGCTTATACATGCATCTGTGTGTGTGTGTGTGTATATGTTTTATAAAGTCTTGATGAGAGAAGGGAGGTCCAGTACTGATAAATCCCTTTGTGGCCTCCACCATCAATGGGTACCCTTAGATGATAACCTGGGTACTTATAGCAGAGAAAACCATACTGAAGGTACTGAAGGATAAAGCAGAGGGTCATGGTAACCAAAGAACACCAACAATCCATTTGATGGGGTTTATTCATTCATTGATTTATTTCTGACATAGAGATTCTGTCTTCTTCCAAGTTGCACTGAAAAGGGTTTGGTTACTTCAAGACTTTGGTAGAAAACACTTGGCCGAGTTTCATACATACAGTGATCAGGTTCATACAGGCACACATGATATATATATATACACATAATATATAAATATATATATTCAATGGTGATTGTGTATGCCTATCTTCCAAAAGAAAATGAATATAAAGTTAGAAAGTAGGTGACACAAGTGTGTCTGTGTGTGGAAAGTTGGTGTTGTCTATATATATATATATATATATATATATATATATATATATTTGTGTGTGTGTATGTATATATAATTCAGCTGTAATATCTATCTATATATATATACATACATATATATAATATACATGCACACACATATTATATATAGTTTGATAAGTGATCATGCACAAAAATCTTGGCCTATGTATAGCTGTCGCTTCTGAATATGTATATAAAAATATTTATATGTGTGTGTGTATATATATATATATATATATATATATATATATATATATATATATATATATATATAT
>NC_068995.1:1444222-1444841 GCF_001194135.2 Octopus bimaculoides | reverse complement strand
GGGGGGGGGGAGTGACTAGCTGTGCATGTACTTGTATGTGCCAAAAGTGTATATATGTTTATAAACAGTGTGTGTGTCTGTGTGTGCTGAACTTAGAAATAAGGAAGTAACTTCAGAACAGAAGGAAAGAATCTCTCTGATAAAATATTTTGCTTTCCTCTTCCAACTTTTGCACCCCCAGCTCCCCCCTCTCTCTCTCTGTCTTCTTCTCTGCCTCTTTCTGTGTGTGTGTGTGTGTGTGTATAAATGTATATAGATATATATGTGTGTACAAATATATATACAAACACACAAATCCATGTGTTTATAATTTATGCAGTTTGTTTATAGATGTGTATATTTGCGTATATAGTTTTGTGTTTATGTGTATATCATATCTATATATATGTACGTATGTATGTATACATACATATATTTATATGTATATTTATATATGTATATATATTTATATATGTATATATATTTATATATATATACACATTCACAGTATATCTATACATATGCAAATATACATGTTTACACACATGCAATCATATACGCAATTTGTATACACAAAAGTATCATAAGACTTTTATAAATGCACACAAACGCTCTCTCTCTCCCTCTCTCTCTCTCTCTC
>NC_068995.1:1442523-1444212 GCF_001194135.2 Octopus bimaculoides | reverse complement strand
CTTTTATAAATGCACACAAACGCTCTCTCTCTCCCTCTCTCTCTCTCTCTCTCTCTCTCATATATACACATATATAGACACACATATACATAAACACATACACATACATATATTCACATAAAGATGTGTGTTCTAGGTGCAACAAGAACAACAACATCATGGTCATGATTCTCACCCCACCCCCCACCGCTATCAGCAGGTCCAGTGGCAATAAAGATGGCCACTGTAGCAGGAGGCAAGGATCTGATTTCTTTGCTCATTTTCTAGAAATTTTTTTCAAACACTACACCAACCCAACAACACTCAATATACACTGGCATGGCAGGCAGGGCGTGCGTGTGTGCGAATGTGTGTCTCTGTGTGTGTATTTCTATATCACTGTATGTTCTTTAGTTTATTTAAGCCTGCATGTTCAAGACCATGCTGGAGTTCCAGTTCTGATGATTTGTGAGTGTATTTATTCAAACACACACACACACACACACACACACACACACAGTATATGTCTCCATATTATCTCTGTGCCGTGGCTGTGTGGTAAGAAGTTTGCTTGTCAACCTCTTGGTTCCAGGTTCAGTCCCACTGCATGGCATCTGAGGCAAGAGTCTGCTACTAGAACCAACAGGCTAACCAAAACCTAATGAGAGGACTTGGCTGATAGAAACTGAAAGAACCCTGGCATGTGTGTGTGTGTGTGTCACTGTGTTTATGCTTGCCCCCCAGCACCACCACTTGACAACCGGTGCTGGTTTGTTCATGTCCCTGTAACTTACAGAATAAGAACCAGACTTAAAAATAAGTACTGGGGTCAATTTGTTCACCTAAAAACCCTTCAAGCGTGTGTGTGTGTTTAAAGGTGGGGGGGTCTGGCTGTGTGGTAAGAAGTTTGCTTTCAGCTGCATGGTCCCATGTTCGGTCCCATTGCATGGCACCTTGGGCAAGTGTCTTCTCCTATAGCCTCAGGCCAACCAAAGTGAGTGGATTTTGTAAATGGAAACTGTGGAAGCCTCCATGTGTGTCTGCCCCGCTACCACCACTTAACAGCCAGTATTGGTTTGTTTCTATGTATCTAACGTAGCGTGTATACTCATATATGCATGTGTGTGTCTCTGAGTTTGTCCCTTTCCCACTGCTTGACAACCAGTGTTGATTTGTTTATATCCCCACAACTCGGAGATTCAGCAAAAGAAGCTGAAAAAGTACCAGACTTTAAAAAAAAATAAGCAATGGGGTCGATTTGTTCAGTTAAACCCTCAAAGGCAATGCCCCCAGCATTGAAACGAGCAAAAGAATAACAAATGCTAAGGTGGGGGGAGGGGTATTTAAAGGGAAACACAGAGAGAGAGAGAGAGACTCTCTACTGATTTAAAAGATTATGTGTGACAAATATACATAAATATACAATCATACTCACACACGTGTGTGTGTTTAAGTGTATGTAAAAATGTTTTCATCTTACCAAATATGAATATATTATTACAAATAGGTAGATTATAGATAAATATGGAATGGAATGTATTTGAGAGAAACACCTAAATAGGCAACAGATTTAGAATAATATATGCAGATTCATAAACGTTATGTAAATATACTTTAATACCCATATATATATATATATAGAATATATATATATATACATGTATGTATGTATATATATATATGTATATATATATACATATATATATATAT
>NC_068995.1:1440508-1442388 GCF_001194135.2 Octopus bimaculoides | reverse complement strand
ATATATATAAGCTCTCCAGTTAGCCAGTTCTTGTCAATCAATGCCGGTATGGAAAGCAGGCATTAAATGATGATGATGCTTATGCGTGTGTATCTTTTACTTGTTTCAGTCATTGGACTGCAGCCATGCTGGTGCACCACTTTGCGGGGTGGGGTTAGTCAAACAAATCAACCCTAAAATTTTTTTTTTAAGCCTAGTACATATTTTATCAGTCTCTTTTGCCGAAACACTCAGTTACAGGGACATAAACACACCAACACCAGTTGTCAAGCAGTCGTGGGAGAAGCACACACATACATATATACTGAGTGTTTTTTATGTGGCACTGAAATGGCCCATCATATATATATATGTATATGATGGGCTTCTTTCAGTTTCCATCTACCAAATCCACTCACAATGCTTTGGTCAGCCCAAGACTATAATAGGAGACACTTGCCCAAGGTGCTTCACAGTGAGATTGAACCTGGAATCATGTGGTTGGGAAACAAACTTCTTACCACACGGGCAAAATAATCTTTGACAATATATATCGATAATGGCTGTAAAAAGCATTCTATTCTAAGGAAAACAAATTTGGAGGGAAACAGTTATATACCTGCGTATATACAAATATAACTATACATATGAAGGGGTGCTGAAAAGCTTCTGGCTTCAAGGGTTTTGTGTTTCTGATGCTTGTAAGTAGGTGAAATAGAAAAGAGGTAGTGAATGAAGGAGTGGTCCTGTGTGTGTGATGAGGGGTAATCTAGTTTAATTGTAGTTCAGAGAGTCTATATAATGTTAGATTATTTCTTGAGATGTGCAAAAGGTTTAAAATGACTAAAAGTCTAAAATATTTTGTGTTGGCAAGAGAAGTACTTTCTCAGTGTTTGTTGAGAGTAGGAGGTTTAGCAAAAAAGGATTGCAAAGCTCTCTGTTATGCAAGGATTGCAATGTCTTTATTTCCAGAATATGATTTTTAGATAAAATATTTTTATGTTAAATTGATAATTTTTAGTTTCCAAATTCCATTTCTAAGAGAAAAGAGAAGTCATTGCCATTTGTGTGCATGAGTTTCAGAACATGTGTGTATGCAGGTTGAAATGATGTTTAAATGGTTTAGAAGTTAGACCAATTATTCCTTTAACTGAGTTTGTACAGTGCACTAGTGTGTGTTAATGTACAGACTCCAGATTCTATCCATCTTCAGTACTTAATGGTAAGGGAGGATGGTGATTGAGAACTGCATCATACATATATTTCTCCCATCCAGTTATCCCCACCTCTCAGTTGCAATGTATCACCTTGTGGTCCTCATCTTCAGAGAGGAGTTATTTTTAATTTTTATAAGCGACCAGAAATGTACCTTCCACTTTGTGTGCATCTATACTTTTTTTTTAAATATTTTTGGATTCATATCTATCTTTATGTTTGTCCTTGTGTGTCTATGCATTTGAAAATGTCTTTATTTACATACATATATTTTCATATATATATATATATTAATGTGTATATGGTCATACATACATAAGTAGGTATGTATATATTTACACACACATGCACACATCTTTCCACTCTCTGGTGTTGTAATGGAATTTAAAACCTTCAGCTTATTTAAAAAGCAAAGAAGATAACAACACTAAACTATTTACTAGAGTTTTTTTCTTATATGTATATGACATTATACATGCATGTATGTATGTGTGTGCGTGTATACACACACATCACTCGCACGTTTTTGTATATTTTCTGTTTTATTCACATTAATTAAATTTCATGTTGTGGTGGTGGTGGTGGTGGTGGTGGTGGTGGTGGAGGAGGTTTCTGTTCAGTTTAGCTGTCAGGAAAGTGAAATCTTTGTGTATAGATTTATGTTTGTAAATATGATGTCTGTATGT
>NC_068995.1:1438977-1440498 GCF_001194135.2 Octopus bimaculoides | reverse complement strand
ATATATATATATATATATATATATATATATATACAAACTTAGTGTTAACAAAAGTTGGGATCCATGGCATTCAGTTATTCCATAGATGAAAAATGCATTAAATACTACAAAACGTACGCATAGGACAGTTACACCACCAACATACTGGTCAGTGCAACATTGCTTTCTCTTACAGACATGTCTGAATAAAAGTTCAGGAGTGCCTCATTGCCAGTGCCTCACTGACAGTATTCCAGACACTGACCCAGAATAGTCCCCAGCTCAATTGTTACATAGTTACTGGTTCTATATTGGGTTCATCTATCCTCCGTGTTGTTTTTGTGTTGCTGTGTATCTAGAGCCTGTACCAGCCCCACCATGCAAGCCTGGTTGCATTGTTGGTTTTATCACCAACCAATCCAACCATACAACAGGTTGCATCAGACTAGAAATGCTTCTAGTCGCACTCAGTGCTTGCGAGCAACCTGACACTTCATTCATTCATTCTTCACGGCTGCTGAACATGCGAGACTAGCAACCAAATCTCCCTCATAATGACAACCTCCTAGGAGCATATATCCACGGAGTGCTAGGTGAGCATTCCACAAACCCCAGGGATGTCAAATAGTCTTTTTAATAATTCCTGTTGTTGATGGAGTCTGGTTCCAGTTTTCAAATCTAGTCAAACTCTTTGAGAAAGACTGAGTCAGGTTGAAGTCGTATTCTTTACAGAAATAACCTAACATTTATTTGTGTATGTTTATAGTTTATTCAAGGGTGGTAGGGTTACCATGACGCCACACCCTCTGACAACAATCACCATATGTCACTGCTTCCTACCATATTTAAAGAAGGGAGACATTGTATAATACAGTCCTAAATATGTCATCAAAAGATGGGATGGTCATGGTGGGAAACCTTTCTGAAATTAAAACAGAAATATTTTGGCCCAGCAGCAGGTTTTTGATTAGTTTATATTGTCCACTCCTTCTTATCTGCCTATGATTTCAGTAGATATGACCATCCCCAAAGATTTCATTTCCCCTTGTGGAGGTTCCTGCTGTTTCAGCCATTTTGCCTGTTAAAGTGTTGGACCCTTACTTACAGGTATCCCTGTTTTGGTCCTCTATGGAAGGATGTCAGTCACAGACACCCACAGTAAAGGGGCTGAGGGTGGGGTATGCATATACACATGGTGTAAGATCTATATGGGGTGGTGGGTAGGAGGACATGGAAGTAGAACGTCCAGGTAGAACATGGAGGCATGATGATGATGATGATGATAATGCTGCTGTCTTGCTGAAAGATCTAAGAAGACTAGGGGACAGAACATGGATAGATTATAATGCAGCTATATATCAAAGGCTGCAGGGTGGATGGGGTGCATAACATGGATTCACAATGGTGATGTTGTCTCTTTGAAAGGTTTTTGGGTAGTGACCCAGTATGCTGGGGGGGGGGGTAAAAGTCATATTTTGGCTAGTATGGTGGGACACAGAGAAATAATAACACTGCTGTCTGCCGGAGACCTATCTAGGTTCA
>NC_068995.1:1432403-1438967 GCF_001194135.2 Octopus bimaculoides | reverse complement strand
TTGATAATGTTGTTGTGTCTCTGTAAAAGACCTCTATAGGACAGGTGGTGGTGGTGGTGGGAGACACTTGATAATGCTCTGGTTTCCTGTAAACGACCTATATAGGGTAGGAGGACACCTGATAATGTTGCTGTCTCTGTGTCACAGAGTTATATAGGCTCAAGGGATGGGGGGGGGGAGAAAGAGAGGAACATACGATAATATTGGTGTTGTTGTTGTTGTTCTCCAGTGAGAGACAGGCTCGGGCCTCAACAGTTGAAAACTGCTACCTCCATGGGGACCCACTTTCAAAACACCTCTTTCTGCCTTACTTTGCCACTTTCAGACAACAACACAACCCCTTCTTTTGTCTTCGCTCCCCCACCCCACCCCCCACCTCATTACCATCATGCAGTGATGCTATTTAATACTTTTAGAGCAACACATAATTAAAACCATTTGTTCTCTTCCACTGCACTTGTTTTGTTTTGCTTTTGTTGTTTTTCTTTTCCCTCTCTCTCTCTCTCTCTCTCTTATTCTTTTCTATATTTTTTCTTATTTATTAGCTTTTGTTTTCTGTTTTGTTGGTGTTTTCTAACATAACAATAACAATATTACTATTATCATCATCATCATCATCATCATCATCATTAGTAGTAGTAGTAGTAGCACCACCACCACCACCACTTATAATTGTCTTTGTTGTGTGTCTGATGGGTTTTTAAAAATTTTTATATACATTTATAAATATACGTATGTATGTCAGTTTGTGCATGCGTGCCTGCATGTGTGTATGTGTGTGTGTGTGTGTGTGTGTGTATACACATATATATCCTCATTGACTTCTGTTTCAACATACTTATGTTTCAGTGGTTGTAGTGATGGTGGAGGTGGGGAGTAGACAGAGTGGGGAGGGCAGAAGGGGCAAAAAGAGGGGGATTTAACACAAAATATTTTTTTATCACTTGCTTCCATAAAACACACTTACAAATACACACACACACACACACACAACATTAACAACACCAAATAAATAAATAAATAGAAAATAAAATTATCAAATATTTTCTTTCTTTCAGTATCTTCATCTCCATTATTATTATTATTATTATTATTATTATTATTATTATTATTATTATCAGCAGTGAGCTGTCAGAATCGTTAGCACACCGGACAAAATGCTTTGTGGCATTTCGGCCGACTTTGCATTCTGAGTTTAAATTCTGCCGAGGTTGACTTTGCTGTTCCATCCTTTCAGAGTCTATAAAATAAATACCAGTAATGTTCTAGGGATGACATAATCAACTTCACCCTTGCCCCGAAATTGCTGGCCTTGTGCCAAAATTTGAAATCACTATTATTATTATTATTATTATTATTATTGTTGTTGTTGTCGTTGTTGTCGTTGGCAAGCTAGCAGAATCGTTAGCATGTTGGACGAAATGCTTAGCGGCATTTCGCCAGTTGCTACATTCTGAGTTCAAATTCTGCTGAGGTCGACTTTACCTTTCACCTTTTCTGGGTCAATAAATTAAGTACCAGTGAAACACTGGGGTTGATATAATCGACTAGTCCCCTCCCCACCAAATTTCAGGCCTTGTGCCTTTAATAGAAAGGATCTTTATTATTATTACTATTATTATTATTATTATTATTATTATTATTATTATTATTATTATTATTACTATTATTATTATTATTATTATTATTATTACTATTATTATTATTATTATTACTATTATTATTATTATTATTATTACTATTATTATTATTATTATTACTATTATTATTATTATTATTACTATTATTATTATTATTATTACTATTATTATTATTATTATTACTATTAAAGTCAGTCAGCTGGCACAGTTACTAGGATGCCGGACAAAATGCCTGACAGCATTTTGTTTGTGTTTTATGTTTTGAGTTCAAATTCTGCCAAAGGTCATGTTTGCCTTTCCTCCTTTCAGGGTCGATAAAATAAGTACCAGTCATGTACTGGGGTCGATGTAATCCCCTTGAAAACTGCTGAAATTTATCATTAATATTAAGGTGGCGATGCCAAGGTTTGACTTTTCATCCTTTTGGGGTTGGTAAACTTGGTACCGGTGAAGGCTTGTGGCTTAGTGGTTAGAGTTTTCAGCTCACAATCATAATGTCATGAGTTCAATTCCCGGCTGCACATTCTGTCTTTGACATTTTAGTTCACGTTGCTCCAGTTCACTCAACTGGCAAAAATGAGTTGTCCCTTTATATTTCAAAGGGCCAGTCTTGTCACATTCTGTGTCATGTTGAATCTCCCTAAGAACTACATTAAAGCTACACATGTCTGAGGTGTGCTCAGCCACTTGCATGCTAATCTCATGAGCAGGCTGTTCCATTGATTGGATCAACTGGAACCCTTGTCGTCATAACTGACGGAGTGCCAGTTACCAGTCAGTCGAGCACCGGGCTCGATGCACTCAACTACCCCCTACCTACCCCCAAATTACAGGCCTTGTGCCTAAAGCAGAAAGGGTTATTATTATTATTATATCATATGTTATAAATTATTGTTGTTGTTGTTTTTTTTATGAGTTAGTATTAATATTATGATGAATGTTTGATAGTTCCCTGAGGAAGAAATATTTCCATACCAACAATATTCCGCCACCGTCACCATCATTCCGCCAATAATGGCAACATTATCTGCCCTCAACAAAGTTTCTAACCTAATTGTCTCTATGACATGGTGGGGGTTGGGGGAGGGAGGAGTGCGGGGAGGAGAGAGAGAAACTGATTTACAACAATACACTGTTTCTTTAATTTAATCTGGCTCTCCTTATGGTTGTTGTTGTTGGTGGTGATGATGGTGGTGGTGATGGTGGTGGTGGTGGTGGTGGTGGTTACATTGATAGCGTTGATGTTGGTGATGGTGAGGATGATGATGATGGTGATTGTGATGGTGGTGTTGGAGAGGGGGAGTGTTTATAAAAATGGCAGCATATTGCAAATTGTAATGATGGTGGAGATGATGATGATGATGGTGCTGATAATGATGATGATGACAAATGTTACCTGTTTTTGTTGTTATTGTCATTGTTTGGGGTGTTTGGTGTATTGAGGATGGCTGTGGTAGTGGTGGTGGTGGTGGTGGTGCAAACTGAGAGATTCGACAATCTAGTTTATCGTAAAAAAATATTCTACAATTTTTTTTTTACTATTTTTCTAGTGTTTTGTTAATTTTATTTCTTTTATTTCAAGATACGTATATAATTCCCTTTTTTTTTTTTTTGGTCTGTTTTCGGTGGGGATTTCATTCTGTTTTTGTTTCAATCTTCTTTTCCTTTTAATAATAATTCTTTCTCGAAATTGAATTTTTTTTTCTTTTTTGTATTTGTATTTTTCAAATTGAATTTTTTTAATTTTCTTTTGTTTTTATTGCAATGTTTATGGATTGAGACAAAAAAAGAAGGGGAGAGAGAGAAAAGAGTCCAGCTATTACTTTAACTCTCTCCCCATTCCCATTCCCCTAGTTCCTCCACCTACCCCCCACACCCTACCATCTTCGTCTTCAGGTTTTGTCTTACATCTGTTGCTTAGTCATGTCTTATCCGCTGTGCCATCTACATTGCTCACCCTCTTGTTTTAAAAAGACAATCCTCCATATTAACCCACGACCACCACCACCACCACATCGCTCCACCCCGCTGTTTGCTACCCCTTGTATTAAATTTCTTAAAACTGCACCCCACCCTCACTGCTCTCATCTCTCCTTCCTCCTTCCACATCATCCCGTTGCCATAGATACTTTGTACTTTCTGTCTACTCTTTACATTGATGCTTATGATAATTGTGCTGATGGTGTTGTATAAATAACCATTGTTTTGTTGCTGCTCAGGTGACCACCACCTGCTAAAGGATCGCGGTTTGCTTCGTTTCCTTTATAACTTACAGCTGTTAATGTATGACAGGCTTGCAGTTGTTCAGGGTGGAGAGATGTGAAATTGAAACCGGTACCTCTCACTTCTACACCTGGTTGTTGTATGATAGTCCTGTGATTGTTGCTGGTTGAGCCGACCTTCCATTAGAGACACTCCTACCATAACCATCCTGCCTTTTTAAAGGGTTATTATGTTGGACTGCATCATCTCACTTGTCAGTTCTGTATCTGAAGTGGTGGGAGGAGGGAGAGAGAGGTGAGCTCACCCCATCTGTTGGTGTATATCAGTCAGTCTGTGGGTGAAGAGTTGGGGATGTAGAAATGACCCCTGCTGCACTACTGAAACACATGCAGTCTTTTGATGCATGAGATCCTGGGAAGATGTACAGATAACCTCTGGGCCCACCACAATCCAAACAGACCCTCATTGACCACCCTGTTAGACCCAAGTCCTTACCTTCTCAAGAAGACCCTCATCCTTAATCTCCACTTGGCAGGTTTTTTATATCAGCTTTGACTTGTAGGACTCATTAAGTGACTTTCTCTCTCTCTCTCTCTCCCTCTCACTTTCCCCTAGCCTCCTCTTCAATTAGGGTCCATGATATGACATGTCAGTCAATGATAGGTTTACCTCATAGACCTGATCGGGGACCTTCCTAAAGGGGTCAGTTGATCCTTTCAATCTTGTCCTTCATCTACACCTTCTGCATAGTTTCCATCTACCGAAATCACTCACAGGCCATTGGTCAGCCGAGGGCAATAGTAGAGGACTCTAGCGCAAGGTACTGTGCAGTAGGATGGAATCTGAGACCATGTGTTTGGAAAGCAAGCTTCTTAGCCTCACAGCTATCTGTGCTCCTATAAACAGCCGAGTTTATTTTTGAATTTGTTGTCCCCTTTTATTAAGGTAAGGAGCACCGACTCCCTCTATCCAACAGTTGGGTAAATATTTATTGGAGACAACGAGGAAAAGATGTTTTGATTTAGGAAAAAAAGGGGGGAGGGGTAATTATAGTTGTGGAGGAGGGGAGGCAGGTCAGATGGAGGGGGAAGGGTAGATTAGCTCCTTTTTTTTTTTTTAATTCTGGATTCAGCTCTCCCTTCCCACCCTGATTTTCCCAGAATATTATTAGGTAAGTTTTATTGTTGGAGAGGTGGATGGGGTAACATGTTTAAGGAGAGGGGGATGGGTGGTTGGCATTACGCCAGTTGGGTGTTCCCATATATTCTGGCAAACCAAAATAGCCCTTTTCTGTCCAACAGTTGGATAAATAGGGGGATAGAGGGGGTGTGGAGAAGGTAGGAGGGGTTTTATGGAGAGGTATGTGGAGTTTGAAGGGAGTAGTCTTTTTTAATCCTTTTTTTTAAAATAGCTCTCTCTCTCTCTTTGATTTTTTATTTGATTCAGGAGAGGGAGTTTAATAAATGAGAGAGAGGATCTAATAAATGTGTGAGAGAGAGAGAGAGAGAGAGAGAGAGAGAGAGAGAGAGTAATAACTAAAGAGAGAGGAGGAAAATTTAATAAACAAGGGAAACAGCAGAGACAGACAGACAGACACAGACAGAGACAAACTAAATGTGAGAGAGGGTGGAAGTCTAATAAAGATGGAGAGAAAAAGAAAGAAATTGAATGATAGAAAGAGAGAGATAGAGAAAGTCCAACTAAACGAGCAAGAGGAAGGAGTCAGACAAGGAAAAGAGTGAAGAAATCTGATTAAATAAGAGAAAGACAGAGAGAGAGAGAGAGAGAGAGCGCGTGTGTGTGTGTGTTTAACTGAACAAGTGGTTCTCAATCTACCATTTTCTATTTTGGGTTTTCGTCCTCCTGTTTCCACTTAAAACTTGTGAAGATGATGAAAAAGACATGTGTGACTCCCTCTATTCCTGACAACCTTTTCCATTGCACTGAAATATAAGACATATATCTAGAACAGATGAAAGGGGCAGATAACTGTAGTTGTCACCTAGACCACTTAATGCTTTCTATTTATATCTAGGAGTATTGTTTGCTGTTCATGGATCATAATTACAATTTAGTGAACTCTATTGCCCTCCTGGCTCTCTATTACAGTTTAGTGAGCCAAGATCTCAAGAGGTTCTCTTTCCAACCATGTGCATGGCATCTTGGGGCAAGTGTCTTCTACTAGAGTCCCTGGTCAACAAAAGCCTTGTAATTGGATTCAGTCAGCAGAAATTGAATGAAGCCCATCGTATATAGAGTTGTAATAATGAAGTCAAGCCAAATAGCGATATTTTGAAAGCCACCTGACTGGCTCTCATGTAAAAAGCACCGTTCAAAACATGGTCAATGCCAGTGCCACCTGACTGGACCCCATGCTGGTAGCACGTAAAAAGCACCTACTACACTCTCAGAGTGGTTGGATTTAGGAAGAGCATCCAGCTGTAGAAACCTTGCCAGATCAGATTGGAGCCTGGTGCAGCCTACTGGCTTGCCAGTCCCCAGTCAAACTGTCCAAGCCATGCCAATGGGTTAGGGTCCAGTTAGTGAGCTGGCAGAACCATTAGCAGACCAGACAAAATGCTTAGCAGTATTTCTTCTGACTCTTCATGATCTGAGTTCAAACTCCACCAAGGTTAAATTTACTTTTCATCCTTTCAAGATCAATCAAAAATAAATACCAATCGAGTACAGGGGATGGGGG
>NC_068995.1:1425798-1431763 GCF_001194135.2 Octopus bimaculoides | reverse complement strand
GCCTTGTTTTCTTTTCTTTTTTTTTTGTTGGTTTGTTTTGTTTCTTTCTTTTTCAAAATAGCTTATTTATTTATTTAATATTTTCTTCTGTTCCAACCACTCTTTGAAAGTGGAATTTCATGGAATAAAAAGCAAACCTGAAATTATATTAAAAAGGAAAAAAATGTACACACACACACACACACACACACACACACACACACACACACACGCATGCATAATCACACATGCATATGCATGCACATGTTATAAATATGTATGTGTGCATGTGCACATGTTTTGTTTTTTTTTAAATAAGACTGGTAGATCTTTGTTTATATGTGTGTTAATATATACACACATACAAGCGCATACCCTTTTTAAGATATATATATATCGATGTGTATATATATATATATATATATATATACACACACACACACACACACACACACACACACACACATATATACACTTGTATGTATGCTTTTTTTATATGTATGTACACACACATGTATATATCTGTATGTGTGCATGTGTATATATCATACATGTGTACATACTTTTTAATATACACACATATATATATGGACACACACACACATAAAGTAGATCCATTTTTTTATTTGTGTAACTTCATATAATTTCTTTCACTCTTTTTTTTCTACCATTCTACACACTTTTATATCCTATTTACAAGTGTGTATGTGTATATATATATATATATATATATGTGTGTGTGTGTGTGTGTGTTTGTTGCATGAGCTGTGTTATATAATCTCGCACCCGTTAAATGTTTAAATAGACAGAGGTATGTCTCCTGAGACATTTCTTCCTATTATTTCAATACTTCCCTTGGGCCCAGTTCGTGATTTGATCCCTGATCCCACATTTCTCCAATCTCTTGCTAACCAGTTGATGTGGCACTTCCTGTTACACTTCCCCCACTCTCTACACAATTACATACATACATATATATACACGTGCACACAAAATGACAATTCTTACTGTAACCATCATCACCATCATCATCATTTTATTCAATATGTTTATTGTTGTTGTTTAGCCCTAGGTCTATCTTAATCCAACAGACAGGCCTTTACTCAAAGATATTTAAGCCATGACCATCCCATCTGGATTTTTTTTTTTTACAGGAAGGTCTGCCTACTCAATGTATCCTCTTTTTTTTTTTTAGATGAGGGAGATTTAGCTTCTATGTCTAATAATTTGAGTGACCGTGTGGACCTTCCCAATGCCTTGTTCAACATCTGTTTTCTTTTCCAAGCTGGCATGGATGGATTGGCTAGGTCTACACTTACAGCGTAAAACTCCGTTCTTCTCGAACTTGTGTGATCTCTTCTGTGAGGACGAGGATCTTAAAAAGATACGATTCCACCATTCTTTCTTAAGTTTCCATTTGTCATGGGAAGCAATGGTGAGATCAGATCTCATGATGCTTTGGTTACCAGATGTTTTCAATAACTGAAGACAGAAAACAAAAGCAAGAAACTAATTCAAAGTGTGATGTGGAGTTCTAACTGTTTCTCCGTCTGGGTTCCATGATCTCACATTTCTTCAGACTTGGAAGACATCAAATATAGAAATCCCAAGTGAGGACCAGTGAGATTTTTGGCTTCTTGAATGCAAGAAATACAAGAAGAAACCTTCTTCTTCAAATTCTCTCAAACTTTGTTCCTTTCTTCCTTTTCATGGAGGGGTCAGTGGTGCTTCTCTTTAGTTTCATGATATTCAGTGGCTGAGAGATGATATCATGATAAGTGTGGTGGGGGAGTCATTAATTATCCACAATCCAATTTATCCATTCCGTTTATTGGGTTTTTTTTTTCTTTACCTATTGGTGGAAAATTAGTTAAAATTAGTTGCACATACATCACTAAAAGTGGCCTCCCTCTTGGCATTACTCTTGGTGCTACACTTGCCATTATTCTGAAGGTTTGAACTTGAAATATCAGCTAAGTTGTTGTTACATTAAACTTGACCATTCCATTTTTTTTTTCATTAATTATTCTAAATTTTGGATTTTTTTTTTCTAAATTCCTTAAAACAATAATAAATCTCTGAAAAGAATGAATAAACCATTTTCTAATACAATTCCTTTGTTTTTCGCTACCCTTGTTGTTTCATCTTTGTTCAATGGTCTTCCTTTCTTCTCCCAGAATAAAATGTTTATGGTTAAATGATGGACCAAATAGGCACCATTTTTTTTTTTTTTTCTTGGCCCATGGCAAATCAACAGGCTTTTAAGGCCTCTCTGTGTGAAGTTGGCACCTGATATTCTGACGGAACAAGGTCTGGACTCTAATATCTTGGATTTCAGTTTCCAGGACATTTCAGGTGGAACCAGCAGAATCATCATCATCGTTTAACGTCCACTTCCCATGCTGGCATGAGTTGCACGGTTTGACTGAGGACTGGCAAGCCAGGAGGCTGCACCAGGCTCCAAGCTGATCTGGTAAGGTTTCTACAGCTGGATGCCCTTCCTAATGCCAACCACTCCAAGTGTTAGTGGATGCCTTTTACATGCGACCAGCACGGGTGCCAGTCAGGTGGCACTGGCATCGACCATGCTCGAATGGTGCTTTTTTACGTGCCCCCAGCAGGGGGGGGGGGCAGTCAGACAGATATTATTGTACAACAACACAACACCATTCAACTGTAATCTTTGATGTTTGCTTCAAATAACAAACCTTAGAGTGTCCCTGTAACATTTCATCATAACACTGTTCATTGTTTAGTTTACTCCTCCTGAAAATTGGTCCTTAGGAAGTCCCCAAAACTGTCGTCATAAATTTTCCTGATAGCAAATTACAGGTGTTTCCCTTCCATACTCCTTGTTTATTCCCCAATTTGTCATGGTGTGTCCAGGTTGCTTCACCAATGATGATTTTTTTTTTTTTTACCTTTAAGGTATCACATTTGTTGCCAGAGCAGTCCAAAAGGTATTCAAAATGATTTGCATTGTGTGATTCTTTGAGTTGTTTCGGGGACCCATTTTGCATGAATTTACTATAATCCTATACTGTCCCTACTTATCCATCCTCCCTCTATGAGTGATACATCAGAATAGATGCTAGTTCGATTTAGATGCTAGTTTACTGTTTAGCCCTGGATTAACCCAGACTAGAACAAGCCTATGATCAATTGCATTCCAACTGTGAGGATTCACATCATCCAATGTGTCCTGCTCTTGTGGGTTTCAATAGTATTCTGCTGCTGTTTCTAGCAGATCAAGCAACCACATAGAGGCTTCCTCTGTGGCTTGTTAACATTGATTGTAAAACAACTGAAGTAAAACTGAAGCATTAATTAATTACTCTGACTTCATCTGACAGACAATCCTCATTAACATAAATTAATTCTTACTTTTAAGACCCTTTCACACTGTTGTACATAATTGGGGTTTATGGCATCAATTAGAAAAATATGCTTATATGTTTTTGTAGCTGTTATTAAAGGAAATCAGACCCAGATTGTTAAAGAGAATGGATGTCTCTCTTTGCATCCATTCTGGTTGCTTCAAATATTAGCACCGCCTTTGTCAGCCTATCATGAATCTGAATAAGAAGCTCGCTCGAAAGAACAGAGCATTAAAGCAGTGAAGTGAAAGTCTGGTCATTGAGTGACCAATGGTTTCACATCCACGAAATATTACTGTGCAATTATCGTTAGTAATAAAACAAAAACAGTTTTATTTTGCAACAATAACAATAAAAACAACAGCTAAATTACAAGAATGAAGAGGTAATTAAGAAGAAAACATCAACGACCTATAAAACTCCACAAACACGCAATGGGGTGGCATAATTGTACAAGAATAAAACCCTTAATTAAATCTAATCAAGTGGTTCCTAGTATACTTGATGTTGTAAAGTATGAAATTTTTCATTTATTCAAGTTACAAGTCATTAGAACAATCACCATTGAAGTACATAATTAGTAAATAAGAAAAGAAAAAAAAGAATCAGGAGTGGGGACAAGTTCCTTTGTTGAGGCCTCAATTCCTGATACAGTAGTAGAGGCTATGTCATGACATATTGGAGTGTTATGGACCTTTTGTTTGACCAAGGTGGAACCCATTCATTTCCAGATCTGAACAGAAATCATTTCTTTAAGAGGGAGAGACAAAGTGAAAAAGGGATGAGAAGGATTGGTCCCCAGTACAAAAACTGGTATTTTATCATCTCTAAAAGGATGAAAGCAAAATTAACCCTTGTGAGTGAATTTGGTAGATGAAAACTGTGGGGAAGCCCATTGTGTGTGTATGTTCCCTACCACTGGTTAACCACCAGTGTTGCTTTGTTCATATGCTCCAGCATGATCACAGTCCAAAAACGGTAAAGAGAAATTCACTGACAAGGCTTTGATTGGCCCAGAGCTATAGTAGAAGGTACTTGACTGACCCAAGGTGGTGCCATGCAGTGGAACTGAACCTGAAACCACTCAGTTGCAAAGTGAACTTTACAACCACACAACAATGCCTGGTGTTATAAATTTGAAATAACCCAGGGACATTGCTGCATGGAATCTTAACAGTCAAGTATGTATTAGTATAGTTAATGTAGTAAGGCAAGAAGTTGTAATTAACATTAGTGATGAGAAAATCGTTTTCTAAACGACTCTAAGATTTAATTAGTTGCTGGCTTAGTGAAACAACTGTGATTGCAATAATCAGTTAATTAATTTCACAGGAAACATTTAATTACTCTCTCTTTCTCTTTAACGAGTATGTATGTTGTTGTATGTGTGTGGGTGCCTGAATTGGTCTACATGTGTGTGTGTGTGTGCGTGCATGCAGAGATGTTCTTGTGTGTGTATGTATGTGTATGTGTATATCTGAGTATATGTGTTGAAGGATTTGGATGAATATATCTGTGAATATGCAGGAGTGGCTGTGTGGTAAGTAGCTTGCTTACCAACCACATGGTTCCGGGTTCAGTACCACTGCATGGCACCTTTCGCAAGTGTCTAGTTGTGATGCATGTGCCTGGTGTACCCTTATCAGATGGGTAATCATGATGGATATATTGAACTTTGTATATTTGTACCCCAGCATCACTTTGATGGCATGCACTGCTCTCTCTCTCTTTCTCTCTCTCTCTCTCTCTCTCTCTCTCTCTCTCTCTCTCTCTCTCAATAATAATAATAATGATGATGATGATGATGATGATGATGACAGCAATTTGCAACATGGGTCCAAGGCTACAAATATTGATGGGGGTGGGGGACAGTAGCCTAAATCCACCCTTGTGCTTGACCAGTATGTCATTCTGGTGGCCCCGAAAGGATAAAGAGCCAACTTGACCACTTGACAAGAACTGAACTCAGAATGTAAGGGATGTAAGCAGATCTCAGAAAGCACTTCATCCGACACCTCCACCGATTCCCCCCAAATCTACTGACCTTCAAACAACAACAACAATAATGGTAATAATGATGATAGTCTTAGAAACAAATGTGATATTATGTACACAGTATAGCAACAGCAGCCACCACATTGGATCTCTGGTTCAGTTTCTTTGTAACCACTCCCCTTCCCCAACCCCCCATCCTTACTCACACACACATTTTTACTATGTTATTGATCCTGCAAGAAGTTAGTCCTCACCCCTCCACCCTGGGCCACCACTGCTGTAATAATGGCCGTGTAAACTGATCTTCCATTCCTCTTCATTGTCTTTTGTCAACATGCTGCTTTAAACCAGATCTTTTGTCTGTATGTATGTGTGTGTGTGTGCATGCGTGTGTGTGCATGCGTGTGTGTGCATGCGTGTGTGTTTGTGTTTGTCTCTCTCTCTCTCTCACTCTTTTCACTCTTTATCTCTTCCCACCTTTCCAGTCTTTTTTTTATTCCTTTCTGTCTCTCTCCCACCTTCACATTTACACACACGTATGAATAGACGTATATATTTGTGTGTGTGTGTGTATGTGTATATATATATATATATATATATATATATATATATAT
>NC_068995.1:1420676-1425754 GCF_001194135.2 Octopus bimaculoides | reverse complement strand
ACACACACACACATGCACATGTGTATATGTGTGTGTACATAGATATTGCTCCATAAAGCTGTCATTAAGAAGTTCATTTCACAACCACTTTGTTCTGGTTTCAATCCTAGCCTGCAGCACCTTTAACAAAGGAGTTTCATGATGTTGTGTTTAGTAACTATCATTAAATTCATTCTGTGGTTCCATGTTGGTGTCCAGGTATTTGGACTTTGCAGACTTCTGCAATGGCTTGGGAAGAAGCTATCAACAAGCTGGCCAGGGTCACATGGTGCCTGTTGCCACCACTGATTTGTCCTTTGGGCTTTGAAAAAAAAAAAAACAAATTGAAAAAAAAACCACCTCAAGATTTTCAGTCTGTCTAAAAGTGGAGATCAGTTCTGTTTTTGTTTTCTTTTGGTTTTGTTTTTACATTATTAATGTGAAGTGATTGATAATATGTAAATGTTCAGCTTAGCATATACTGCAGTGCTTGGAACCAGAATGGAATGGTTCTGTCCGGGACTGCTACTTTTACTACAATTAAAACCACTACTACTAATGTTACTACTACCACCGCTAGTGCTATTACCACTACCTTCAATACTACTACTACTACCACAGCCGTTACTACTATTACGACTAATACTATTTTCTTACTACATCAGCTGGTTGGTTTCTGGTAATATCTTAAGCCTTTGTTTCCTTTATGTGTCAAATAACTTTATAAATTGCTTGCTGAGATCCTTTATGCTCTCCCTTTTTAAGGTTCAAACCCCTGATCAGTTTTCATCACTTGTTCCCATCTCGCACACATTCCTTCCAGCCTGTTACCCCCCTCTCACTGCACACATGCAAACCAGTGATGTTGTTTCTCTCTCTTTGCCACTTCTTCTGATCCAATTTATTCCACAGTTCTTTCTCTCTTAGTTCATTTCTGCTCTGCCATTCAGGTGCCCATCACTAACATTTCACATCTGGCAAGGCATGCTTGCCTACATTTCTTTCTGGCTTTCATACGTTCTTTGCATTTGCTTCCCATGTTTGGCAACCATGCAATGTTGTACTTCATACTCAGGCATCATACAATCTACTCTTCCCTGAAAGAAAGAACCCCCAAACTTTTCTTTCTAACAGGGCTGTCTGAACCTTTTCTTACTCCAGCTATTTTGTGTACAGAACACCCTCCACTTCATTACTAATTAAGTCACCTGGATAATAGGGTGCATAGCTCAGAAACCAGAAAGTCTCTCCAGGCTGAGAGATCACAGGTTGAGAAATGTAGTTCTTAAGAAGAATATTGAGGATAGCATGGACATACAAAATGTCTAATGAAGATGTGATGACCTGGGCTGTGGTAAATGAGAAACTGTTTTGTGAAATAAGGGCCGGGAAACTTAGATTTCTTGGTCATGTGGTGAGGAAAGAGGGCTAGAGTAGAATTTAGCAAGGAGTGGAAAAAAGATTAAAGGGAAAAGAAGCAGAGAAGGGAGAAGGATAATATTGATGTCAAGCTTGAAGAAATGGTTGGAAGAAAGAAGCATTAAATATCAGGAAGAGGAACTGTTACGGAAAACAAAAAACAGAGAATTGTGGCAGAAAGACATAATTGCTTATGTCCTTACATTCTGGACGTAGCACCTAAAGAAAATGTCTCTAGCAATACCATCATTGGAGTTGAATGGAATTCATCCTTTATTAGGGTTTGGAAGTTTCCTAAATATAACGCCTGATATGGTCTGTTGTTCTGTACAAGAGCAGTGGCCAGCAAAACTTTGCATTGACCAACAATGGTTAGAGATGGATGGCATGTGTCCCTCATCTCTGATATTTAGTTTTCGTGCTCAAATTATGACGCTTTGAGCCCTCATGGATCTTAATATAATCTTGAAGCTCTTTCTTCATACAAGAGATTTCAGCTCCAGACAAAAGAATTCTCCATATACACACCCTGAAGAAGAAGGAGAAGGAGGAGGAGGAGGAGGACCAGCTTTGTTGACTTTGAAGTACTTGATAACCTGAGATGTGTGTGTTAGTATCAAAAGTTGACTGTCTACTTTGAGTGTTACTCTGGGCTTGGCTACTCACGACACTCCTAAACAACATCACCTGAGGCAAAACTCTGTCAACCCTAACCCTAACCCTAACCCTAACCCTAACCCAAACCAACATAGTGAGTTCTGCAGCAGATAACGTTAGCATTTGGTAAAATATACTTTACAACCCTTATGTTACACATATGTTTAGCTCTCTCTCTCTCTCTCTCTCTCTCTCCCACCCCTCCCATGAAAGATGGACATTAAACAATGATGATGATAATGATCTATATATATATCTGAATCTTCAGATTTTTCAATTTTCTAGGCCACTGGTTTTAAATTGCTATTAATCAAATTAATATTCAATTTTTCACCCTTATTATTTAAATTTATATATATTTATGGAGATGTACTTGCATAGCAAGTGACCTAACCTGAGATTGTGTACTGAAACAAAAACAATTGTAGCATGGAAGGTGTTTCTAAGCCATTTAAAAACACACAAAAACCGTTATATTCACTTCAACATTAAAATTTAATTTGTTAAAATATTTTCATCATTTTGAGACCGCAACCTGTTCACTGACAAAATTTAAATGTTGAAGTGAATCTAACAGTTTTTGTGTGTTTTTAAATGGCTGATAAACACCTTCCATGCTACAATTGTTTATATATATATACATGTATATATTTATAAACAGGTGTATTTAATAGCAGCTTTACAATACCAGTTGTTTAATTCCTGTTTTATACAATTTCATGGCCACATGGTCTCCTGCACCACCACACTAACTGTTCCTGCATTATATCTTTGAACCCCTGCTCTCACCCACCACTACCATCACTGACAACAACAACAACAATACCAACACACCTTAGAAACCATTTTCAATTGCGCCATTATGTAGTAGTGCCAGTTGGTTACCAGTCGGTTCCTGTGTCTGAAGTATTCAGCAGGTTTGATGTTTTAATGTGATATGGCTGTAAGCTAAATTAATTCCAGCTACAGAGTGCTGTTGTAACAGGATCTGCCGCCAACGACGTTGGTTGTGGGTTACTAAAATATCACATGTCATACAGCTATGGATTACAGTCTCTCTTTCTACGACAGGCATTCCTTCTATTCCTCCTCATCCTCTTCCTCTTCCAACTGACTCACAGCTTTTTGATGTGATTTATCTTACACCAGATCTCTCTCACTCTCTCCTTCTCTCTCTCTCTCTCTCTCTCTCTCTCTTTCTTTCTCTTTCTCTCTCTCTGCTTCACTTCATTTTTACAGGGGAGTATCACTGATTTAATATATTCAGTGTGGGAGTATAGAGGAATTAGTGTTAAACTTTACTGTCCTAATAAATCCGGGAGTATAAGATTAAACTTTGCTGTCAATGTAAATATGCTGGCCATTATAAATGGTCACTGTATGATTTGTGGAGATTTGGTGGCTATTTCTGTTGGATTCAGTGATCACATGAATGTTTGCTGGTTTACTGGTATTGATAGGATTGTATTATAAACATATCTGTACTGACTCCTCTCCCTCCATGCCCTCCATGCCTGTTGCAAACCCCCACCACCACCACCACCACTGTCCATGCTAATTACAATTGAGTGGACATAATTAAAAGATCTTACCGTCCTAATTGTGACACAAGTAACTCCAAAATCTCAGTTTAGGGCAATATTGTTCATAATGTTTTCTAATTTTGATACAAAGCCGGCAATTTTGAGGGAAGCATGGAAAGTCGATTACATCGACCCCAGTACATGATTAGTGCTTTATTTTATTGACCCCACTGAAAAGATGAAAGTTGACTTCAGCTGGGTTTGAACACAGAACGTAAAGAGTCAGAAGAAATGTTGTGAAGCATTTTGTCTGACGTGCAGATGATTCTACCAGTTTGCCGCTTTAACAGTACAGAGCTGCTGCTGCTAATAATAATAATAATAATAATAATAATAATAATAATAATAATAATAATAATAATAATAATAATAATAATAATAATAATAATAATAATAATAATAATAATAATAATAATAATAATAATAATAATAATAATAATAATAATCATCATCATCATCATCATCATCATCATCATCGTATACAGTGTCAAGCTGGCAGAAGTGTTAGCACACCGGGTGAAATTCGTCTACCATTACGTTCTGAGTTCAAACTCCACCGAGGTCGACTTTGCCTTTCATCCTTTCGGGATCGATTAAATAAGTACCAGTTACGCACTGGGGTCGATATAATCGACTTAAACCCTTTGTCTGTCTCTGTTTGTCCTCTGTGTGTGTGTTTTAGCCTCCTGTGGGCAATAAAGAAATAACTAATAATAATCTCACACACACACGCACACTATCACCGTTTATTCACCTCTTGCCATTCTTTAATCTCTAGTCCCAGTGCCACAATAAAATGTACCCAGTAATGGGCTGGAGCTGAGTGCACCTTTTTAAAAATGAGTGTCTGTGCGTGTACACAAATACATAGAAAGTCAATTTATATGAAAGGTGGATGGCAAGTGAGTTGAGGGACGACGTTTACATCAAAAGTATCAGATAATTACGCTGGTATGGATGGATGGCCATGTGACCAAATGGATGATACATACCTGGTGGTGGTGGTGGTGGTGTGTGTGTGTTGCTGTGAGAAAGAGAGGGTGAGGGTTAGATGGAGGAGAATGTGAAATCAAATGATGAGGATGGATTACATCAAAGATGTAATAACCTCTTCAGGGCTGGTGTCATGGCAAAATGCACGGTTAGGTGTTTGGGGTTAGGAAAGACATCCAGCCATGGAAAGCAAGGCAAAAATGGGACTCGTAGGTGAGATGTGGGGCCCACCAACAAGGGCAGAAATGACCCATACAACCCAGGCCTAGTATGGAAAACAAACATAAAACAATGACACACACGCACACAATGTTTGGTTCAACTGATGCCAATGGTGAAGGAAGAGGTTGGGGGTGGATGAGGGGCAGTGGAAGTGTGGGCTTCACATTCCTTCAGATCTCTAGAGTGTGTGGGGGTGGGGTGGGGGTATAGCAGGTCCCCAGGTGC
>NC_068995.1:1416530-1420514 GCF_001194135.2 Octopus bimaculoides | reverse complement strand
GTAGGGGTGGTGGTGAAAGAATCTAAGACATGGGTGGGGAGAGTTAAAGGAGAATTGTTCAAATATTTCCAAAGTCCTCGTTAAAACATCATTAATTTTAGCTTTTATTGCTTCTTGTTCACATACGTAGGAGGGGGGGGGATGATTTGGTGTGTGTGTGTGTACAGAGTTGTGCATGTGGTTGCATGTGTGTGTGCATATGTAATACGTATGTATGCTTATGCATGTGTGTGTGTGTGTATGTGGTGGTTGCTGTAACTTACATAAAAAGGGGCCATCATGTTATTGCATAATTTCTTCCGCAACCCACCTACCTTAAACAATCTGTCCTCATCATTTGATCTCACATCCTCCTCCATCTATTCTCTCTCTCTCTCTCTCTCTCACAGCAACACACCCATACACACACACACACCATCCCAACCACCAGGTATTATTCTCCCAGTATGTATCATCCATTCGGTCACATGGCCATCCATCCATACCAGAGTAATTATCTGATACTTTTGATGTAAACGTCGTCCCTCAACTCACTTGCCATCCACCTTTCATATAAATTGACTTTCTATGTATTTGTGTACACACACACACACACACATTTTTTCCTTGTATTTTTCCTGGCTTTCATATGTTAACATCCTCTCCAACTCAGCATCTTTTTCCACCTGTCACATCCTGACATCAGCTTCCGCCAATCCTGCCCATATTTTCTTTGGAATTCCCTCCCCTTCTATCCACCTGGGTCTCCCACTGCTGCTTTACCCATCATCCATATATATTACACGTGAGGATCAGTGCATTCTTCTATCTGATTCTTCAGAAACTGCTTCACCAATCAGTCCGTATCGTTGCACAGTTCCATGCAAAGTACCTAGCTTCAGCCCTACTTCACTGCATTTTCTCAACATCTCCTCAATTACAGTTCTATATTCAAGAGATGAGGAATTATTTACATTTGACGGATATTTGTCTTCATCTTGTTTGTTGTTAACACGTTTCGGCTGATATACCCTCCAGCCTTCATCAGTTGTCTTGGGGAAATTTCGAACCTGGGTTCTCATTCCTAAGGTATTTTTCAATGTTGTTATTATTATTATTATTATTATTATTATTCAGGTCACTGCCTGCAATCAAACTCGGAATCTTGGGGTTAAGAGCGCAGGCTACCAACCCCAAGATTCCGAGTTCGATTCCTAGCAGTGACCTGAATAATAATAATAATAAGGCACACACCCAAGGCACACAGAGCTGTGCTTGGTAGTGAAGTAAAAGCACGCTATAAGAATAAAACTACTGAATAATAATAATGTCTACCTGTGTCCAGCATCTTCTCTAGCCACCTGTTCATCTTCATCATTCACTCAGTTTTTACTCATGCCTGCCTTTTACCGTTTTTGGTTTTATCTAATGCTACATGCCATCTACATACACCCCCTCCTTCCTCCATTTTTACTTCCACATTGTCTATGCTGTCATGTGTTGAATGAGACTTACTGATGCCATATTCTTTCACCAACCACATCCTGTTTTCCAAGACGTTTCTTATTTCATTTGTCTCCACATTTCACAACCAATTGTTGAATTACAGCAAATGAAGCAGAACCTTACATGGTTCACTTCCCAGCCTTGTGATTTACCACAATATGATACCTTGGGACTTCTTCGATAAGCCCCTGGCTGGCCTTTGGCCTGAGAGTGGATTTGGTTGGCAGAAACTGAAAGAAGCCTGTCATACGTTTCTAATCTGATCTGTCTCTCCGTCTGTCTATCTACCTACATATCTACCTGCCAGTCTGTCTGTGTGTATTTATCTATCTGCCTGGCTGTCTTGACTAAATAAACTTATGATCAAAGGCACTCCAACCATGCCATTCACCACTTTTACTAACACTGCATATCTCACATCTCATTGTCTAACATTACCTAATTGTACATTGTGATTTAACTGAGATACAGTTGCTATATTTAGCAGGTCGAACGACCACGTAGAGGTACCACCAATGGCCCACAATCTTCTGGCATGCTTCTCTAAAGTACATTTCATTCAAACTCTCTCCCCAGACAGACAGACAGACAGACAAAGACAGACGACCTTTCTTCTTGGTTTTCACGAGTTCAAAGACATCCTTCTCTTGGCAAAATAAAAAAATATATATATATATAAATGAAATAAATAAACAATAACAAAACATAACAAAATAAAAAGTGTAACAAATTCAAGGAAAAAGAAACACAAAAACAAAACCAAACAGGAAATAAATAGAAAACAAAAAAAAAAGAAACAAATAATAAAAAATAAATGACAAAATAATTGTGTAAGAACCACTTCAGTATCTTCGGATGTTATTATATAGAATAGAGTTATTGTAGGTAGGTAAATATAATTCCTTCCTTCAAAGCATGTACATGTATATATATATACACACACACACACACGTGTGTGTGTGTGAGAGCATGCAGGGTGTATAAATAGTCTTGTCTTATGTCTTCACACGTCTGTTGTCTACATTCTGTTGCCACATTTAGAACATGGCTCACGGTGGGTCTAACAGGTATGTTGTCTATTGAGTGAAGTTCTCTGCTTCTGTGTGTGTGTGTGTGTGTGTAAGGAAATAGATATGCAGAAATGTATTCTGCTGGTAATATATATCGTGTGTGCATGTATGCAGACAGATACATGTGTCTGTGTGTATGTGTGTGTGTAGACAGATGTGTGTATGTGTATATAATTACTGCAGGTATAAATATACATGGTGTGTGTGTGGGTGTGATATATATATATATATGTATATATGATGTACATGTTCGTGTGTAAGTGAGGAAATGGATATGCAAATGTATTCTGCTGGTAATATCTGTGTGCATGTGTATATAGCATGCATGTGTCTATCATTGGAACAACCATGCATACATTCATGTGTGTGTGTGTAAGTTGCCTTAGTGTCTTTATTTTCATCTCCCTTCTTCTTCCTCATCGACGTGTTAGTGTTTGGTGTGTGGCCGAGACTGAATCTCAGGGAAGCAAGAATTAGCACTAAAACGTCTCAAAGAAAACCTGATCCCAAATAACATTCAGGCCACCTGAAAACCTCAATCATGACCCACTACTGCTACAAGTTCAATGGTTGTTGTAAAGGTATGAACACCACTGCATCACATTTATCTTCACTAACAGTTAGATCTCTGGCAGTCATTATATTCTGTGGACAAACGAGAGAACCAAGTACCAAATCCAAACAGTTGCAGAGTCTGTCTTACCTTTGATAACCACTATTTTTTTTCCCTCCTTCCTTGTTGTTTTCTTGTGTCAACTTTAAAGAAGATAACTACTGAGTCAGCAGCTGATTATGTCTGTGGGCCACTGGTGCCATGGTGCCATCTCCCATTGACAGTCAACAGGTTTACTATTCTAACTACTTTACTTCCTCATTCTCTCGTATCTGCTTCCATACTTCACTGTTCCAACCATGCTTTGACATCCTGTGCTAATTGCAAACAAGTACGATTGCCACACAAGTGATGCTGTTTATTTGTGAACATGTGTCTGAAGCATGTGAAAATATTACCTTACCTGGAAACAGGTGAGGGTTGGGGATAGGAAGAGCATCCAGGTGTAGAAAATCTATGTCAGTGAATCCCATCTGACTGTGTGTGTGTGTGTGGCAAATCAGTGTCACACAGTGGGACTGAACCTGAATGCATGTGGTTGGAAAGCAAACTTCTTAACCACACAGCCATGCCTGTGTGTGTGTGTGTGTGTGTACAAGTATATACTGTGTGTGTGTGCGTTTGTTATTTCATATATTGAAGTGAAGTTGAGAAATGCCAAGTTGAAAGATCTCAATTATTTCAGGTATTTCAAGTGAAGTTTCCAACATGGAATGTGGAGAATGTTCTGGAGATTCCCTTTTGACAACTCTGTGTGTGTGTGTGTGTGTGTGTGTGTGTGTGTGTGTGTGTGTGTGTGTGTGTGCATGCGTGTGT
>NC_068995.1:1410138-1416520 GCF_001194135.2 Octopus bimaculoides | reverse complement strand
TGTGTGTGTGTGTGTGTGTGTGCGTGCGTGTGTGTGTGCGTGCGCATGTGCTTCTGTATATGTGACTTGTATACGTGTAGGATGATTTATAAAGTCCTTCTCAAACTTTAAATCTTATTGATGGATTGAATTTCTTTTTTGCTTTTCAGTGTTTCATTCTTTATTTTGTTAAACTATTGGGACAAGGCCATGCTGGTGCACCGTTGTATTTACAAATATAAATCACTTTATATTAATCCATTCTGTTGTGGCACCCTGGAGATACTATCACAGCACCTCTAGATATCCTTCTTCTTCAGACCCCAATAAACCGAGATGGGTTTTATCTCACTTCACTAGCAATCTTTCTGTCCCCTAATTAGCTTGGGTGGATTCTCAGTTTCATGTTGTCTCTCTGTTGAAAGCCTCAATGCAATTTAGTGATCTTTGTCCTGTCTTAAGGTGTGCAAGTCTCCAAAAATATTTCTTAGGACGTGTTGTTCAGCATGATAGCAATGGCCCACAAAACCTGCCTTGCACTGAGCAACCATAGTAAAGGTGGGTGGAATGTAGCCAGGAATCTCTTCTTCTTTGGTCTTGTGCTCATGACATGAGAGGTTTTGAGATTTCATAAGAAACCTGGTATTGATATATATAACATACATTACACACATGATATTAATACATGATATATATATATATCACCATATTGTATATCCACCAACAGTTAATATATACACTGTATTTCCTTGTGTGTAAGTCACACTATTTCATACCTGATCGTAACTGGGAACAAAAGTGAATTGCAGTTTATGCATGAGTGGCTGTGAGATAAGAAGTTTACTTTCCAACCACATGGTTCTGGGTTCAAACCTACTACATAGCACCTTGGGCCAGCCAAAGCCTTGGGAGTAGGTTTGATAGACGGAAACTGAAAGAAACCTGTTGTGTGTGTGTTGTGCCTTCAAATATTGTTGGTTTGTTTTATGTTCTCTTGACTTAGCAGTTTGGCAAAAAGAGATCCCAAGAATGAGTACCAGACTTTAAAAAGAAAGTACTGGGTGTGGGGAAGGATTTGTTCAACTGAGCCCTTCAAGGTGATGCTCCAGCATGGCCCCAGTCTAATGACTGAAACAAGTTAAAACTAAAAGGGAAGAAACACATATATCATACTAACCATTAATAATACTATAATGTTAGTACATAATGATAATATACAGCCATTAACCATATAATATACTAGTTTATTATATAACCATTAATAATTCATGATAGATGAGTCTTTTATAACTATTAACATTATGTAATATTTTTGAAGCAACAACTGAGATGGATTTCACCTTACTGCACCAGGAAGCTTCTTGCCACTCCACCAGCCCCCCCCCCCATTAGTTTTGGTATATTTCCTCTGTTTCCTGCTGTGATTCTCAATCAAAAAAACATCAATGTAGTTAAGTGGTCTTCATTCTTTACCAGGGTGCAGAAGTCTCCAAAACCAACCGTCTGGTACAGCCTGGTGTTCATCATAATAGCAATGGCCAGCAAAAGCTCACCCTGCACTCCACAACAATTGCAGACATGAGTGAAATGTGTTCATAATTATACTTGTATATAAACTGTTAACCTTTGAAATCTAATACATTAATGTGCAATGCAATAACAAAACTACATAAAAACATATCTGCTAACCATTAATGCATAATATGATCATACATTATATACTTATTAACCATTAATACAGCCTGTCTGTCTCCCTGTTTGTGTAGCTACCAATCTTTCTTCCAACCAGAGCAGAGATTCTCAACTGGGGTCCATATTAAAGTTTTGGGTTAAAATTTATCTCCAATAAATTGGTTATTCTTCAACAACACACAAAATTTTGTAACAATTTCTTTTTTAATACAATTCCTAATAATGTTTAATTATAGAAATATAACGTAACTTTTTTAAACGTCGAATGGCTGTTGGGGGTCCATCTGAATAATATAAGATTCAAAAGGGGTCTATAGGAAGAAAAAGGGGTCGAGAAATACTCAACTAGAGTAAACTTCCCAACAAAACTCATTAAAACTAACTCTCTTGTGTGTGTGAGCATGCATATTTATAGATCTATATATATATTTTTATATGTATATATGTATATGTGTGTATATATATATATATATATATATATATATATATATATATATTAAATACACACAAACACATCTAGTTTAATTCTTTCACATTAAGATTTCTTTGTCCAATTTATTGTCTTGAATTAAGCAGCGATTATGTCGCAGCTTCAAGATTTTGATGATGTGATTGTATATTTTTAGAATGACATTGCAGGGTAGGTGTGAGAGGTCAGATCAGGCCAATTTCAACTTAGTACAAGTAAAATATTTTGGCTGAAACATGACAGGTTTGAATGCTAAAGGGTTGATTACCTCCTGAGCAGTCCTGATTGAGCAGGCATGCAATCAAAAGGGCTCCAACCATGGCCACCTCATTTTTGTGTCCTGCATTATCGACAGTGTGTCCATTATTGAAGACACTTGGATGTTGAGGAAGATTTTGTTGGTATTTCTAGCAAGCCAAGCGACCACATAGGGACTCCTTTTGTTGGCTCATGGATATGTGTGTAATGTGTTAATGATCTGTGTATGTGTGTGTGTGTAATACCATATGTAGTTTGCCATTGGTTCTCTGGTTTCTTGTTGAGACTTGGGTGTTAAGAAGTCCGTTTCTTGACAAGAGTGAGAGAGGAGGGGGGGGCATGTAGAAGTGTGTGTATATATATATGTATGTATATATGTATGTTTGTATATTTGTGTGTGTGCGTGTGTGTCTTACACTTTTATGTTATGTATGCAGCAGATTGAGTTACAATTAATTTTTTTTCTTTTCTGACTCTGTTATAAAGTTTCCTTGAAAACCTTGATATCATTTTCTTAAGACACCATGTTGATCATGGTGGTGGTGGTGGTGGTGGTCACGATATTCTTGTTGCTTGTGTTTTATTACATACACCCCCCTCTCTCTCTCTCTCTCTCTCTCTCCACATACACTACGTTGCATACATTCACACACGTACATAAATATTGAGATGAACACACACATTGATATATATACATACATACATACATGCCTTATATGTTGCCATGGTGATGGTGTGTATATGTGTGATTATATCTGTGTGTGTGTGTAGTGGTGTAGGTAATATTAGGGAGATTAAAGAGTGTATATGTGTGTGAGTGTGTATATGGCTGTGTGGGATGCTTTAATCAACCATCACCATTTTTATCTTTGATTGTTTTAAATTAGAGACTTATTTTGTTTGACTTTTTGTTTTTCTACAGTTTCACTTATTGTCTGGATTACATATCACCATCATCACCATCATCACCATCACAATCAGCTATGTGCATGTCCATATGCGTATGCTGTATAGGCATATTAGTTGTGTACGTTCACATATGTGTATTTGTTTAACATCTGTATTTCCATGTTGTCATGGGTTATATGAGGACATATTTGAAGCAGGAGCTTTTGGCAGGATACTCTTCCTGTTACTCACCCGTACCCACTCCCCCCCCCCCACCAGAAGGGAATCTTTTTATTGCAGAGGCTCAAAAGTGCTCAGTGACCAGTCATAATGGGTCCACAAGGAATGTAAACACCTTATCACTCAGAGCAACAGGCATATCCATTCAATATCAACAAACACACACACAGACGCTGGGTTGTACAAGCAGGATACATACAACTCAGAACACGAGTTTATTTATTTTATATTTCTTATTCTGCAGAATTTACAAAAGTGACTCAAAAGCTGAGAGTTTGGTGCACAGCACTTATAAGACTCTCAGCCGATTAAAATATATATGTAAGATGCTTCCTACAGTTTCTACATGCCAAATTCACTCACAAGGTATTTGTCATCCCAGGCCTGTAGGAGAGGGCACTTACCCAAGATGCTGTGCTGTAGGATGGAACCTGAAGTTATGTAGTTACCAAGCAAATTTCTCCACCATACACTTGTGTGTGTGTGTGTGTGTGTGTGGCTGTGTGGTAAGAAGCTTGCTTCCCAATTACATGGCTCTAGGTTCAGTCCCACCACGTGGCACCTTGAGCAAGTATCTTCTATTATAGCCTCAAGCTGTCCAAAGCCTTGTGACTGGATTTGGTGGATGGAAACTGAAAGAAGTCTGTTGTATGTGTCTTTGTGTTTTTGTTTGTCCCCCACCACCACTTGACAACTGGTGTTGGTGTGTTTACATCCCTGTAACTTAGTGGTTCAGCAGAAGAGTCCAACAGAATAAGTACCAGAGTTTAAAAGAAAATAAGTTCAGGGGTTGGTTCATTTGACTAAAAATTCTTCAAGATGGCGCCCCAGCATGGCCGCAGTCTGAAACAAACAAAAGATAAAAGACATATATATATCACAGTTTCACATCCATTTTCCATGCTGGCATGGGTAGGACATGTCATTAATGCCTTGCTTTTTTCTAGAAACCTTAACCAGCTTAAACTGTTTCGCCATTCAACCACTGCTGCGGCTTTTGGTACGCCAAGCATTCACATTTAATGAGACGTATTTCTGTTATATTTTCAGAATGAAGCCGATATGGATGACCACGAGGACAGAATGTCTACAGAGTTATTGGTAAGTGGAAACTAACCTCCTACATCTCCCCCTCATCCCCCCTCCCACACCAAGCTGTTTTCATCTGTCGCTGAATGTCTTTGTGAAATACTGTGATGACTTGATTACACTGTGCTGCATTTGTTGCCCAATACACACTGGTTTCATTGGATCAGTTTAGCTAGATGTAAATAAGTACCATGGGTAGGTAGATCATGCTCACAACTGTAAGAAACCAGGACTTTTTTTTTTTTCACCAGTTGTTGACAAATGTTTCCTTAGCTTTCAGTACTGGGCTGGAACCCCTTCTGTGACCCTGCAGCTGACACGAAGAAACTACTCAAAGAGTTGAAACAAGGACACTAGCAAAATCAAACAGGAAGGCATTTCTGCTTGACACATGTGAAACATGATGAGTCACAAAGTTCTCCCATCAACAAGCGCCAAACGTTCATGAACAGATGTCTCTGAAAGATGCTTTGAGTAAGATGGCAGGACAGACTTTTGGAAACAGGCAGACCAGCAGTTTATTGAAACCCTGATCAAGAGAAGGGTATGAGGTTGGCTGGGACACACCCTATGGAAACTGGTTCCCAACATTACAAGTCATTGAAACACCCCCAAATCTTTATTTACTTTCTTCCTAGAATCCACAAACCCAACAATCTCAGCCATCACCCCTTTTATCTCCACATGCTGATGTCTAACTGAGCTCATCTCTAGCTACCTGTTGCCCCTGGTCCCTGTCCTAACTACCTGTTGCCCCGTTACACTTTAACCATGCCAAGCATCTCTACCTAGTCTCTTCAGATCCCTTTTCACTATAAATGTTTAATCCCTTTACGCGTGTCATCCCCCATAATTATGACCCATCCTCCCAAATCCCTTAACTTCTCCCTCTCTCCACCTCCCTAAACTTATTCTTTCTTTAAACTATTTCCGCTTTGATGATTTATACAAACATTTAAATCGAGCAACCTTCTGTAGCCCTAAATGGGCCCCAATAATACCAATTCATTTGTAGGCCACATCAAGGTTTAACTTTTCACCAATTTTACCAGACTGACCCAGAGCTTGGATTGGCTGTCATCAATGACTCTGGTTCAGCCCCTTAAAAAGAGGACCTTACTCTTTTTTCTATCCTTTTCATTTATAACTTCCAGCCCCTGCACATAGACTCCTTTCCTCTGTACCTCCATCCCCTCCAAAGCACTTCTGTCTCTACCAACACCACTGATCCCTTCACACCATAAACCCTCAGGGCCGCCACTTCTCACTGGTGTGGGAGGGTAGCTTGGATGTGAAGACATGTTATGCTGGTGGCGCAGCGTGCTAATGAGGACACGATGTGCCATGAGGGAGCATGGTAATGGAGACATGTATAGGAGGGCAAACCTGTGATGGTATGGGTGGATGTGTAGAGGTATGGGCATGGTGGCAGTGGTGGTGTAATGCAACAGTAAGGACATGTTGCATGGCAGTTTTAGTGTGGTAGTGAGGACATGTGGTTGGTTGTTTTGTGTGTTAGTGTGGGCATGTATAGGGTACAGTGTGGGAGGTGGACATGTGGTGGTGGTGGTGTTATAGTGTGGATGTGTTGTATGGTGTTGATGATGATAGTGGTGGAGTGATGCTACTTATGGTAATGGTGGGGGGTGGAGGAGGAGGAGGAGCAGTAAAGTGGGGTGGACAAGGTAATGGTGGGGGTGGGTAGATGATGTCGGAAGAAGAATGAGAAAGAAGAACTGGCTGGGGTTGTGGGGTGGGGTAGTGATG
>NC_068995.1:1408448-1409297 GCF_001194135.2 Octopus bimaculoides | reverse complement strand
GGAATTTCTTTTTCTTGCCCACCCCCACCCCCCCACCAACTCTAAGGGGTGCATAGGGAGGAAGGGGGGGACATGATGTGACGGTGGTGAAAATGATGATGATGAAGAAGAACATGTGAAGACAGGATGGGATGAGGAGGAGGAGGAGGAGATACAATAATAAGAAAGCTGGGGTGGGGGAGGGGCAACTCGATGAATGCAGTGTAAGGGAGGTGGTGGTGGTGGTGCACTAACACCAACATCGGAAGCATGGTGGGGAGGGGGGAGGGGAGAGAAGATGAGGGTGGCGTTGGGGTACATTGACTGATATTACAAAATTATTTTCTAAAAGACCCCTGTATAAGTAACACCTTGTTGTGATTACCACACGGCTGCGTATCCCTCCCCTCAATCATCATCTTCATCTTCATTCCACTTTCTAATTGCCGTAGCTTTGTTTTTATTTCCTTCTCTTAACTTTTCCTTTGGAGCTGTTGTTGTTGTTTATATACATGTGTGTATATATATACACACACACACACACACATATGTATATATATATACATATATAATTATATATGTGTGTGTGTGTGTATCTACATACATATGTAGTTATTTATATATTCATGTGTATGTGTGAGTGTGTGTGTATATATATGCATATATGTGTGTGTGTGTGTGTGTGTGTATGTTTGTAGTTTTCTTTTCCAATTCTCAGCCAAATTACAAGGAACATCTCTTCAAATTATTCATTCTCGGTGCAATGAGGGAACGGAACAGTGGCAAGAAGGGGGGGAGGAGTTTAGAGGTTTGAGTGTAAGTTTTTCTTTGTTGTTGTTGTTGCTGTTTTAATTGTGTTGGGGGGGAGTT
>NC_068995.1:1406623-1407959 GCF_001194135.2 Octopus bimaculoides | reverse complement strand
ATATATATATATATATATATATATATATATATATATATATATATATATAATGGGCCAGGATATTTTTTAAAGCTTACAGATGGATGGATAGATAATTAAACAGGTAGACAAACATAACAGAGTGGGGTAGACAAACACTGATAAATAAACAGATAAACAGAGGTAGACAAGTAGACAGGTAAATGGATAGATGGATAGATTGATAGATAGACAGATAGACAGACAGAAGGGTAGATAGACGGGTAGGTAGGTAGGTTGATAGATAGATAGGTAGACAGACAAGTAGATAGATAGCAATCAAATGAGATCATACATAAATAAGCAGGAAAGGAGAAAGATGAAAAGGTAATGAGAGAATGAAGTAGATATTGAACCCAGCATGTCAAATTAACAGCAGCTGTAATTACTGAGTCTTTATGTTTTTTTATTGTCTCATATCTACCTCCTAAGAGCTACTGCTTAGCTCTAGTTTCATTGTATTGAAGTGGTAATTAATCTCCTGGATAGGACACAGATGTTCTGGTACATTTTCCTTCGTAGAGCTGGGTGAGTTGTGTTTTATAGAATGAAGTGGATGACAAGATAATAGATAAATCTTCCTGGATAGGTCACTAGTTTGTTACAGGTAACACTCTCAGATGATTGTAACAGCCAGGTAGATCATAATATTCTTCCCAAAGACACATTGACAGTGAGTTTCAATTTTCCCACCTATGTGCAGCAGAGTTCATTCCCAAGTTGAAGATTTCACTCCATCACTACAAAGACAAATAATAAAAAGACTGTGTCATCATCATCACCATTTTCATCCTACATGCCAGTAGGTGTAACCAGCCCATTTATGAATACCCCTCATTCATTGGACAATAAACCTTGCTTGTGAAGACCCATTGAGGCAAGTGTAAACAAATCAAAATCGCTGACATGGCCGATGACATGCCTGACATGCCTGATTGGCACTCGTGCCAGTGAAACGTTGAAAGCATATCTGAGCGTGATTGTTGCCAGGGCCACGGATTGGCTCCCGTGCTGGTGACACGTGAAAAGCACCATTCGAGTGTGATCGTTGCCAGCATCGCATTACCAGCACATGTACCGGTGGCACGTGAAAAACAACATTCGAGCATGGTCGTTGCCAGTGCCACCGGACTGGCTCCCGACAGTAGATCAAAATTCCTTAAATACTATCTGTAATTCTGTATTGACTTGAATGGGAAGATGTGTCACTCAAGAAGGATTTCAGTTTGAATAATTTTCATGATGTCCCATATTTAGATGCTTTTATTAATTTCATTCAGTTGTTAAACATAAATAAATCCTGGAATTAAATGGTTTT
>NC_068995.1:1401079-1405436 GCF_001194135.2 Octopus bimaculoides | reverse complement strand
ATATATATATATATCAATATATATATATATATATATATATCAATATATATATATATATAAGATGGAGTTGGAAATAGCAGAGAATTAAGTCTAAGACATTTCAGTTTAAGACGGAATTTAGTAAAAAATTATATAAATAAAAATATTAATATTGCCGGTTTCGGTGTATTTCATCTTATCAGATATTAGTAAAAATTTGAAAAATTTGAAGTAAAAACAGTTCAACTTCTGTCTGGTGGTCAAGAACATATCTGTATTTATTTATATATATATTTGTGTGTGTATGTATGTATATATATTTCATTTTTGTACACACGCACACACTAACACACACTTTCACAGGAAACAAGATCTGAAAGCAGACAAATGTGGCCTCTATAACAGACTAAGTCGGTAGTCATTCAGAAGGTTACAAGTAGCAAAGAAAGAGCTTTGACTAACAAATACAAAACAAATTAAACAATCAATTAGTTAGTTGGATATTTAACCCATTGACTAATAAAAAAGAAAAGAAGTGGGATTGAACCTCTGTGTGTGTGCGCTAATAGTATTGGCTTAATGACTCTCCCTAAACACAAAAAAAGATATATTTATATGTATGTATGTATCAGGCGTATGTATATATTCACATAATTACTATAAAGTTACATGTCAGGTATGTATACACACACATATGCACAAACACACATTTTCCTCGTGTATGCACTCATAATGCTATGCACCAATGCACACAAATATGCACCTATTCCTTTATATATTTATATGCATATGATATAAAATATATACATATATATATACATATGTACATGTGTGTGTGTGTGTGTATTTGCATACACACATGTACATAGACTCACTACATGCATGACATATATGCTCATATACACACCCATTTATCTACAATGAGTCAGTTATATATAGTGTCAAACAAAGACATAAGATGTGTGTGTATGTATGCATATATATATATATATATATATATATACACACACACACACATATATATATATATGCACAAGCACACACATATATACACATGCAGACACACACACACGTGTATGCTTACGTTCAGTCAAGACATATCTTTGTCTTTTTTAATGTAATACATCACCCACCACCACCACCGCCGCCATCGCCACTGCCACCACCCAATCCATCTTCATTTAATCAAATTCTTTCCTGTTTATATACACTGACTAATAACACATAGTTTTCATGTTAGACATCAAAGTTAAATATTTCTGCTTCCATTGAAAACGTTGCATGAACTTTGAAGCAATTTCAACCTCCATTATGCATCTTTTCCTCCATTTATATTTTACAGATGTGTATATACAGATATATACATACATGTGTCTTGTTGTTCTGTATGACTTAACACTTTCAAGTCTATGAAATGCTGGCCATGCCCTAAATCTCCACCTCTCTCTCACTCCCTTTTGTTTGGGGCAGCCTTTGGGACCTTCCCAGCCCCATTTCCCCAATTTACTATTTAGGTGAATATTTTTTTAATTTTCTATTTCAATTTTTTTCTTTTTTTTTCTGTATTTTGTCAGATTAGAAGGTAGTGCTATGACCCTTAACAGGGCCTCTGATTCTGGTGGGAGGGGGGTATCCTTGAATTGGAGACTTGTCCTCTGCTGCAATGGAAGCATGGGGTTGGGAAGTAAATGTCTCCACATCATCTCTGCTGATTCTCATTCCATATAACTTTAGATTCTGTGAATTATTCACGAGATTTTGGTCGGCATAAACCAATCCTGTTCTGGTGTGGAGGAGGACTTGAATAATATGACAGTCAGGTATATGTTCATTATGTCATCTGGGGTGGGGGGTATAATCCAGGTGAGATTATGATGATGAAACAAGACATGGACACGAGTCGGTAAAGGTACCTCTACATAGTCACACAATCTGCTAAAAATAGCAGCCAGGTTTTCCTCAAATTTGAAACAATGAAGGGCACATGGGATAATGTAGTCATGGCTGCAGTTCTTTAAATGACAGGTCTTTTAGTGATTGCGATTGATCGAAGAGTGGGGTTTCTCTCTCTAATGCTTTCATCTTTATCACCACCACCACCACCACCCATCATTTTCATTGTAGTTATCTTTTTTATTTTATTCATCATCATCATCCAGTGTTTTAAATCTGGGTTTTGTCCCCATTAACAGGAGTGGCCAGATCTACCTCAAAGCCATAGCAACTACCCCTCACACCATCTCGCCATCTTGCCCAGTTTTAAGCATCCTCCCTTCTCAAGCCAACTCTCCCAATCTCCTCCTCCACCCGTCCCTTCCACGTTTTCCTTGGTCTACCTTGCTTTCGTGGTCCATTTACCTCAAACTCTAGCATCCTCTTCAGAACATGCTCACCATCCCTCTTCAAGACATACCCATACCACTGCACTCCATTCGCCCTTGCCAGCCGTTCCACCGATTCCTCCAACCCCAGCATCCCCATCAAGTCCTCAGTCCCCCTCTTTGTTAAATGTTATGATGTCTAACTTTAGTATAAAGCTACACATTTCAGGGTTAGGTTTTCAATATTGACCCATGTACATAACTGGTACTTAATTTATTGACTTTGAAGAAATGGAAAGCAAAATTGGTTTTGACAAGACTTTAACATGGAACTTAAAAAGTACACATTTTTCTCTTACAAATCATTATTTAGTCAATATAATGACCATGTCCACAGCAGGGTTACGTGTCTCACTATAAGTGCTATCTGTCCTACAACAGTATTGTCCATCTCACTCCAATGCTAATTTAGTGTCCAGTCTGACCGGTCCCTCTATTTAATGTATTCTCTCTCTTTTCAGGAACCGCCATATCATCGTCCATCTTCCACCTCAACTCAACTTTCACAAATCCGTGACTCACCACATTCAGATGAGCGCAACACCACCATTACAGTAAGTATCTCTTCCTTTCACCTCCTCCTCTCTTCCTCTCTTTGTATCTGTCTATCTTTTTATACTCTTCCTCCCCCTCTTGTAAACTTGTTATGGCCCACTGGACCAGTGATTGTGTTCAGTTTCTCTGGTGTTCAACAGATGAAAGACAAAACTCTCCCTGGATAGGACTTCAGTCTGGGTTATTTCCCTTCATCAACACAGAATAACTCAGAAATCATGATACACAGATATTGTTTTGAGCTGAGTGGGGGTGCTAGATTCCCTTGTTCGAAAATAGATGGACACAGATCGTGTCGTATAGCTAGCTGGAGACGATGACTCCTGGGGCTAAATTACAGCAACATTAGTCCTAAACCAGGACTGCCATGTTATGTTGGCAAACAATCTTTACTCGAAAGTACTGTTGCTGAATATCTCATGTTGTGAGATTTACAAATAGTAATTTTCTTAGAAAAAGTGGTTAGAGAGGAGAAAAAGAGGGGATTAGAGTCCACGCTGGAATGTGATTGGGTTCTTGCCTGAAGATCTCAGTGGCATAAAACACAAGTTGAGACAAACTATCAGTTTCTATAAAGAAAATTTTTTAAAACCATATCCTCTACAACATTCTTCTTCCTTTACTAAATGTTCGAAAAATGGTGAGACATTTCTATCAGTAGCAGGACACCAATTTGATATCACCATGTCATACTAGTTGTAGAACAGTTGGTTCTTGTTATGAGAAGGGTACCATCTCATTTCCCAGTTGATACTAGTTCTAATTCAGGTTACCTCTCTATACCACTCTGCTGTGGAGTAGTGTACCCCTTCATACCTTCAGTTGGTAAGATTCTTATTTCAGAGAGCTACCCCCCCCCCATCCATGCCAATGTTTGTGTCAAGGTACCACCACCATCCCCATTCTATGCACCAGGAGATGGCGCTAGATACCATCTCATGCTGCCAATTTGTACAAGTTATGGGGCAGGGTACCCCTCATACCAATCAACCTTTAGCACTAGTTGTGGTCCTGTTGTTGGGTCACCATTCATGCCTTGCTGCCCAACTTGTCTCTTCACCATTTTTGAAAACAATTGTCCACTTCCTTTCTTTTTCCTTTCTCTCCACCAGGCCACTGTCTACCCACCTACCACACACACACACACACACACACACATACACACACACTTACTCCCATACATCACCATAGACAAATACAAACAGGAATGTAAGTATGATTTTTACTCCTGTTTGTTTTATTTATATATATATATATATACACACACACACACACACACACACACATGCAAACATATATATATATTTGATCCTTTATATTGAACACTCAATATTTCATCTACATTCAATACTTTCTTTCATGGTGCCATCTATTTTTATGTTATTTTATTTTATATTGTATATTGTATATCATATTATATATCGTATATTCCATATTCTATA
>NC_068995.1:1398073-1399146 GCF_001194135.2 Octopus bimaculoides | reverse complement strand
ACATCGTCCAAACTTAAAAACTGTTCCAAGTGAACTCTATTATTCCCATCTGTCTGATTCGTTAAAAAGCCCACAGATATTCTTTTATATCAGTCATAAGGACTTATATCAAAGAACCGGGAGGAGTGAGCCGAGCGTTAATTTAGCGAATGTTTTTATAAGGAAATCTGGTGCTAAAAGCGCCGTTTGCTGTGGAAATGTTCAAGTGTTATTGCAGTATGTTCCCAGAGATGGAGGGGGGGGGGAGACGGATGTGCTAACTTCTCCAACAAGAGACCCTGGAAGTAATGGAATAGATAGAAGCAGTCACCATTAACAGCCCATAAAAGAAAACATATGAAGAATGGTAAAAATAATTCTTCGTTCTTCGTTGAAAGTTAGAAATGTTATGGAATTTTATCTGAAATTTCATTTTCTCTTTTTGGTAACTGTGTTACGAAAGAAGGGAGAGCTGAACTGCCAGTTGTTGTTGTTGTTGTGGTTATGATGTATTGATTAGGGGCCAGAACAGTGTATGTATATATTCACACCATATACCATCATCATCATTGTCATTCTCATATAGTTTCCTCCCACTTCCTCTATGTTGTCATGGGTGGATTGGTTGTGTCTGTAGCACTTCAACTTCATAATCCACCTAGGTATGTTCACTGTGGTCAGATGTAATCTGTATTAAGGGTGTCTGTAATACTGTGTATCCTAGCGGAACTCCAGCTGTGTTCACTTACTATTTGTGTTCACTAACCAGTTCGTTATCATCGTTTACCATCTGTTTCCATCCTGGTGTGGGTTGGATAGTCTAGGTACAAGAATGGCTGCGTGGTAAGGAAGAAACTTGCATCCCAAGCAGGGTTCTGAGTGTGGTGCCACTGTGTAGCATCTTGGACAAGGATTTTCTACTTTAGTCCCAGACACTGATTCTTGGGTGGAATTGGTAAATGAAAGTTAAAAGAAGCTCATTGAGTGTGTGTGTGTGTGTGTGTGTGTGTATATATATATATATATATATATATACACACACACACACATGTACATACATACATACATATATATATATATATATATATATATAT
>NC_068995.1:1396450-1397692 GCF_001194135.2 Octopus bimaculoides | reverse complement strand
TCACACTGTTCTTTGGTTATATTCCATCTCACCATTTTCTCTGACACATAATTAGAACATACTAGATTAATTAGCTCAGCTCATCAAATCTTTGCCAAAAGTTTCGGGGTGGTGCCGAGGATGACATTGATGATGATGATGGTGATGATGGTAATGGTGACAATGATGATGATGGTGATGATGCAGCAAGATGCACTGAACTAATACAACGCATGTTTGGTAAACACCCTGTCTGTGGTGAGTGCGGGTGGGAGGGGTGGCAGAGTGAGGTGGTGGTGGTGGTGGTGGTGTTTTATTTAACCCTGGATTGGGTTCTGATCCAGCAGACAGACAGGCAGACCTCTGATCAAATCTGTTCCAGCTGTGATATCATCCTGTCTTGTCAGACACAGTCTCTGTCTTGGACTATACAATGTAGTGCGGTGGTGACGGCGGCAACAGCAGTGGTGGTGGTGGTCTCTCACCTTTTCTTCCTTCTGACAATGTTAAAAATTATAATTCCATGTGCTGAGTTTAAAAGAGCCACAGAACCAAACCATTCGCCTTCGTGAGTGTTGTGTATGTTTACCTTTTAGTCAGGACGGAAAATCCTGGTGAGGGAAGGAGAGAGGGAGGGGAAATATCCCCAATCAAAAGACCTGGCTAAAATACCTGCAACAGAGTGGACTCCACTAAACACCCCCAAAATGCCAAGAGGAAGCGTGTTAAAGCAATAGACAAACTAAGTTGACCCCCACCCCAAATAGGTCATGGTGAAATTTGAACTCAGAACACAAAAGCACCTGGTCTAATGTTCTTAGAGTCCCAACAAACCACTGCCCAGAATTGGTACATTTTTTTGTATTGCCTCCAAAGTATGAAAGGTAAAGTTGATTGCAGCAGAATTTGAACCTAGATCGCCAAGGGTCTGAAAATTTACTACCAGGTATTTTATCCAGCTTCCTATCAACTCTGCCAATTCCCCACACTGGGTTAACGAATGGGGTGCAATGGCGGGGGTGGCATGATGTGTCTATGTAGGAGTTGTGTTTCATGATGGTGTGTGTGTTGTTAAATGTGTGTCTGTTAGTGTCAGTGGCACCATTATTTTAGTGGCACACTCCCCACATTCCTTTACAGGAAACAGCATGTGTGTGTGTGTGCTGCACTACATCTGCTTTACTCAAAACAAAATAAAGAAAAGTAACAAAAATATGAAATAAACACAATAAAACTAAAAAAAAACATTAAAATTAAAACAAT
>NC_068995.1:1391534-1396337 GCF_001194135.2 Octopus bimaculoides | reverse complement strand
AAATATGAAATAAACACAATAAAACTAAAAAAAAACATTAAAATTAAAACAATTTAATAAAAAAACATGTTTAAATAAATATTTGACTAAATTTCAAGAATTGAAACTAGAAAACTTCTCTACACACACACACGTTTATAAATACAGGCACACACACATCTAACACCTCTTCTGGCACCTCTTCCGTACATACACACTTATCATTCCTCTCCACTCTTATACATCACCTAAATTTCCATATACATTCCTGTACACGTATGCATATATGTATACGTGTGTGTGTATATATATGTGTGTGTATGTATATATATATGTGTGTGTGCGTATATATATATATATATATATATATATATATATATATATATATATATATACACACACACGCGCACACACACATCAGCCATTATACACACTCAGCAAATGTTTTATGCAATCACACACATGCACACAAGTATTCCTATACAAACATACACCCCTCTTTATACATACATGCAAACATATCTTTTATTTGTCTCAGTCATTTGACTGCGGCCATACTGGGGCACCTCTTTGAAGAATTTTAGTCGTAAAAATTGACCCCAGGACTTTTTTTTAAGCCTGGCACTTATTTCATCAGACTCTTTTGCCAAGCCACTAAGTTACAGGGAGATAAACAAACCAACACCAGTGGTCGGGGGAGAAACTAAGACACACTCTCACATAAATATACATATATATGAAGGGCTTCTTTCAGTTTCCATCTACCAAAATCACTCTCAAGGTTTTGGTCGACCTGAGACTATAGTAGAAGACACTTGCCCAAGGTGCCATGCATTGGGACTGAACCCAGAACCATGTGGCTGAGAAACAAGCTTCTTACCACACAGCCATGCCTGCACCTATACATGTGTGTGCGCGTGTGTACACGCACACACACGCATTAGTATTCCTACATATACACATCCCTCTGTTCCATCCCCACCCCACTTTCTGGTTATTAATTCCCTACTACTTCACAATTCCACTCACCTACCTCTCTGAACTTTCATTGGTAATGGTAGTGGTGGGGGCTGATGGTGGTAGTGTTGGTGGTATGATGGTGAAGATGATGACAATGACAGGTGGGTGGGGGTGAGGGTTGCTGATGTTGATGAGAAGAGATGCAAGAAAGCACAAAATATTAAAGTGACGAAGGCTAAACCCTGCCATAAAAGGGTGGATGGTTAAATGTAGGGGGTAGGGGGTAGAGTGGGGGCAGGGGTGAACAACAGTGGATGTAGAAATATAAGTAACAGGAGGGTATATATGTATATATAGATATGTCTATAGAGCATTGAAGCTGTGCCAACAATGCAAGGTGTATATAGAGTGGTAGTGGCGATGGAAGTAGAAAAGTGACAAGTGATAGAATGCGCTGCATATATATGTGTATGTATATAAGTAGGTATGTGTATGTATATATATATATATGTGTGTGTGTGTGTGTGTGTGTACATACATATATACATATATACTGACAAGACTGGAGGTCTTACAGAGGAATGACCAATTTGCCAAAACAGTTTTTCTGAGACTACATTCTACAACTGGGTGCTCTTCCAGTCACCAACCCTCTCAGTTGCCCCTTATGAACATGCAGTGGCATACCTATTTGAAAATGAAAATACTCATGATAACTCCCTTAGATGGATCTCATTTACATATTTCCTTCTTTCCATATAAGGATGGTTGGGCAGTTAGAAATTAATCTTGACCTTATTAGTTCCATAACTGAATTAGTCTCTAATTACCTTCCCCATTAGGTAATCAAGTTAATATGCCCCCACCCTTCTTTTCTGTGTTATAGGTTCACTACACCTATTAGTAATTAATTACTGGTTAGTTTCATTTCACTGCATTAATTGCATTATTTGATTAGTATTTCATTAGCTTGTAGCCAGTAATTAGTTTGGTATTAGTTAAACGTTTCTTCCTCATTTGCATTAGTTAATGCTGGATTAGCATCAAGTTGCAGAGTAAATTATTATTGGCAATAACGAGTGAATTAGATTAACAGTTGATGCTCTGGCCAGTTTGGTGTACTTAATTAATGACTCGTTTACTTCTAGTTAATTATTAATTGATTTATGATTACGAGTTCATTTCTTCTCACTTTCATCTCTCATTAAACTTTCTCGTTAATTCTCTCTCTCTCTCTCTCTCTCTCTCTCTCTATGTACAAAGCCTGTAGGTTCTGCAATTATGGTCCTCCATCCCAAAGTCCGGAGATTCCTGATTTTTCCTACCTCACCGCCAGCTACGCTAGTGGCTGGGTGCCCTTCCTAACACCAATCACTTTGCAGAGTGGAGACTGGGTGTGGCACTAGAAAGCCTATTGTGCCCACACACATACACATGAAGTTCACTTAGGAACCACATAGTATGGGGTCCACTTGTCCTGTGCTCTGTGGATATTGTTAGTTGCTATCCTCCATTATAGCCAATATCTTAGGGGTGAAGCTTGACACATAAATACTGGAAGAAGCCTGTTGTGTACGCACATGTACGTGTGTGTATATACACTCATACATAATGCATAACTATTTTGCTGCAGATATACATACATGATAATGTATCATCATCATCATCATCGTGTAACACCTGTTTTCCATGCTGGCATGGGTTGGACAGTTTTAACAGGATTTGACCAGGCAGAGGGTTGAGGGTTGTGCCACACACTTCTTGGTTTCTACAGCTGAATGCCCTTCCTAACACCAACCAATTCACAGAGTGGACTGGTTCCTTCTCTGTTTCTTTCTCCCCCCCCCCCCACCGTGGCACCCTCACTGGTGAAGTCTCAGACGTACAATAGCAAAATCCTCAATTACCGTTTCCACTCTTTGCATTTTGTTGCTCTTTCAGGATTATGCCGAAACGACCATGAATGAACTTTTAGGAATGTACGGATATGACAAGGTCAGTCACCAGGAAACGCAGAACCTGAATCTCGAACGCTACACTGCATCGTCAACGCCTGACACTTCCGTCCAAGGAATGGATGATTGTCATGGCGACAGTGATGATGAAAGTTCCGATGCTCTCAGCATAGGAGCCGAAAGGAAAAGTAAGTCAGAATTTTCGTTGCTTCTTCTGTGTTATGTCTTTCTTTCTTCCTCTCTGTCATCTGCATCTATTAACAAAACTACAAAAACCGAGGGACTGTTCTGCCCTAGCTGGAGCAAAGATCATGTAGGACATTGCTACAGCACTGCTAGAACACTACTACAAGACACCAGAATCTTAGTCCAACTCCCCAGAACACTGCTGCAACATATGAAGCACGCACACACACACACACACACACACACACACTGAAAGCAATAGCCTGATTAAGTTACCACTCATCTTAAATAAATCCCAGGGGTTAGTGTCTGTTGTAGTGGCCAAGTCCACCTTTAACAGTGTCTGCTGTGGCCCTGTATAAACTTATATAAACATAACTTTTTGTCCACATTGGACTCTGGTATGGCCAATGGTTGCAGCTAATCATTCATTAAAATCCTCAGTTAACGATTCCAAATTGAATAAAAGATGAAGTTCACATAGAAATGAACTGATGCTAATCGTGCTAATTACTGCTATAATTACTGATGTTAAAAATCAATGCTTTATATCTTTGTTAGTTTTTTTTATCTTTTTTTTTTTTTCTTGTTTGTGGTAACTGAAAGTTCTGAGATGTTTGGCAGAGGGCGGGACAGGGAATTGTTTTTACACCAAAATAGGAATGAAATGTAAATATCTTAATGGTTTGTGATGAGCAGATGAATGTATTGTGAAAGAAAATGAAGTCGTTAAGGTAGAATGTAAACAAATCATTGTGACATGTGAACAGAACTGTGTTGAGTGTGAACAAGTTGTGGATATGAAGAGCAAAAATATGGGTTTCAAATTTTGGCACAAAGCCAGCAATTTTAGGGAGGGGGACAAGTCAATTACATTGACCCCCCCCAGTGAATCACTGGTACTTTTTTTATTGAGCCCAAAAGGGGTGAAAGGCAAAACTCATTTTGGAAAAATTTAAACTCAAAATGCAGAACTGGACGAAATGCTGCTAAGCATTTTGCCTGGCATGCTAATGATTCTGCCAGCTTTAATGAGCAGAAAAAAATATTAATTAGCTACAAAGCAGAAAAAAATATTAATTAGCTACAAAGCACTTACACTTGTTCTTTGATTCCAACTTTATCTTTCGTCCCTTTGTGGTGATGGTGGTGGGGGTGGGGGGTCAACAGGATTGAGGTCCAGTGAAGCACGGGTTTTAAATGCTATCAACAATTCCTTCCCCACAGAATTGCTAGCTTTGTGCCTAATTTCAAGACCAATCTTTCGGGACTTTGTTCTTTTGCAGCTGAAACAAAGAAACAGTTTTTTCATGATTGATGTCAAAACCTAGGGATTTGTCCCTGTTCTTCCATTATTCTTCCATTATTCTTCCAGCATTTCACTTGTTATAATGGTGACTATTGTGAACCAAGTTGTTAATGTGAACATATCACAGGTTGCTCTGTTGTGGATGTGAGATCACCAGGACAGATAATTAGTGACCGAGGGGCCTAGCATTTGGAGTAACTTTGAAGATTTTTAGTTGCCTCTTGTCCATTCTAAGAGAGCAGTGGAGGTTTGGTATGAGGTGTATGGGTTGCCTGTGGGTGGTGCTTGGTTGCAGAACAATCTTCAGGAATGAAGAGTTAGTATCGTCTCAGCCCGGTGACCAGACACTGCCCAGTCCTGTCATCATCATCATCATCATCAACACCACCATTGTCACCATCATCATCATCATCA
>NC_068995.1:1388283-1390925 GCF_001194135.2 Octopus bimaculoides | reverse complement strand
TGTAAATTCAGAAATATCTGGAGAATGTTTAGTTCTGTGTATATGGTGGCATTTGACAGAATTACTACACATGCGCCTGTGTGTGTGTGTGTGTGTGTGTGAGTAATAGCAAGAGTGATGGACCGAGTTATCAAAGTAACAGTGAGCGTTATAATAGAACTGATTCGAAAGAGAATTATCTTAGAAGAGCTGCTGGTCAGTTTTGTGCCTGAATAAAGTGCCACCAATACAGTTTCCCCCTGTACAACAATTTATGAGGATAAGTTTTTAGCTAAGAGAGCCCCCTGTACCTTGTATTCATTGACCTGGAGAAGGCATCTAACAGGCTCCTTGTTATAGCTGGTTCTGTTAAAAGGGATGTGTGTGTGTTAGTGGTTTCTGGTGATTGAATCTGAGTTTTATGTTTGAAGTTTGCTAACTGTTATGTTGAAATCAAACTCATTGAATATTCCTGTTCAATCCTTTCTGAATCTATTTATACTACTACTAATGCCACAAGCTAGCAGAATCATTAGAGCATTCTTCACTGTCATTGTTTTTCTTGTTACTCTCTAGTTTAACCAAGATCAGTTCCAACCAGAGTCATTCTAGCCGTGTGGCAACTGACCCTTTTTAAGGTTTTCTAGGACCACATTATTTAATGCGTCCTTTAAGTCAGAGCTGTGATATAAAGGAGGTTTGGCTGCTATTTCTTACAGATCAAATGACTGCATAATGGCTATCTCATTTCTGTTGTTGTTGTTGTTGTTAGAGGTGACAGATACTCAGACAGTTGATTGCTTGATAGTGTGGTGATGGTGGTGGTGGTGGTGGTGGTGGTGACAAGAGAGCGGGGGTGGAGCGTTGTATGGGATTCAGTGAAAGGACGAGGAAGAATGAATGCCGCTGCACAGCAACTGTTCATTAGAGATGTGATAAAATTTGCACTTTTATATGATCCATCTGAGGTCAGATTACACCAATGGCTGGAGACAGACACTCTATCTACACACACACACACACATGTACATACATATACATATGAATGCATATATATATATATATATATATACACACACACACACACACACACACACACACACACACACACACACTCACACATACATATGTGTATTGTATATGTATGTGGGTGAGAGGGGGAGAAGTGTGTTTCTATTGCCTCAGGTGTCTGTCTCTTTCTCTTCATAATCACACACACACACACGCACACGCACGTTGATGACATTTGCTCTGTGAATGTAAATAACAAAACCAATAACAATACAAACTTTTCATTTTTATGCAACACAACTTCTTGGAATAGGGTTCGGAACACACCATATGGACCCTCCTTTAGTTATAGGGGGTTGGACCTTTAAAATTGTGTCAGGAGTCACCAGACACACACAACTGTCCATAGATCTGCTTCATTTCCTCTTTCTCTCCCTCTCCCTCTCTCCCTCTCTCTCCCCCTCTCCCTCATCAGCCATCAGCCACAAAGAATCCTTACCTTAACCCATCATCCTGCTCCTGTTAGTCTCTTTGTTATTTTCATTTTCGTCAACCCTTCAGGTATTCTTTACTTAATTCTAATAACCTTTGCAAAGCTTGTTGGTCTGTGTCCCCTACAACAGCACAAGCCCTCTTTTATTACAGAGCCACTGTAATAGAAGTACATAAGGGCTGCAACAGACTTTATAGGTGCAGAAGACCTATACAGACTTTCTGGCAGCACATACAGAACTTGTACGGTTCCTTGTAACAGCAGTATATAAGGCATTGGTCTACTACATTCCTGGTCACATCTTGACCCTAATTCCTTGCCTTGTACCACAATCGTATTGTATGATCCTTGGAGATATATATTTATTGATATTTGTGTCAACACTCTCTTCAATTATCTCTCTATTTCTAAACACATTGTTATGTGTCAGGGTGTGTTGACCGGGTAGATGCACTGTGTAACCATTAACTGGGTAGACAGACATTGTGTGTTGACTCAACAGGAAAATGTAGTGTATGGACCCTGCGGAGATGATGTTGACAAATATATCCCATCCAGTGGAGTTTTCTCTCCTAATTTCTTTCCAACCAAAATTCATGCTTCACTTTCAATGTTTTCCTGTCAAATAACACCACATTTCATTACTTTCAGTGTGAATATATATATACACACACACACACACACACACACATGTATGCATTAAGATTTATGCTTTTGTGTTGTGTATGTATATAGATAGATGTATACAGGTTAAGCTTAGAACAAGCAAAACAGAACTCAGAATAATAGTATACACAAACACACACACACTAGTGTTAAAGAGAGAGATTGAAATCCTTTTATTATCACACAGTGTGTGTGTGTGTGTGTGTGTTGTCTGGTCAGTTGGCAAGTTGAAAGAAAAACACAGTTGCGCCTTTGCAAGGCTGAGAAATGTTTGGAGACACCTTTATTTGGTAATTTGTAGCCAAAATATAATATTACAGGAAAAAAAAAATTGTTATAAACTGCAAACACACACACGCACACACACACACATTCCTTCCACTAACCTAACCTCTTTGCAAATCCTGTAAAAGCAATAAAGCTTTCTCTCTCTCTCTCTCTCTCTCTCTCTCTCTCTCTCCCACATTTTCCTGTTTGTCAACAGTACAGGTGA
>NC_068995.1:1384037-1387833 GCF_001194135.2 Octopus bimaculoides | reverse complement strand
TGTGTGTGAGTGCATACATGTGGGTGTGTGTGTGTTTGTGTGAGTGCGTACATGTGGGTGTGTGTGTGTTTGTGTGAGTGCGTACATGTGGGTGTGTGTGTGTTTGTGTGAGTGCGTACATGTGGGTGTGTGTAATGCATATGAGTTTTCTGTTCAGGGTTTTCTTTCTGCACACACACACACACACACACACATAACACCTTTACTGGTAAAATATCTCCCTCCCTCCCTCTCTATCTACCTATCTACCTATCTATCTCTTCCTTTTAAAATGTGTTAATAGAACTGGCCAGTGAGTGGTGGTGAGTGGTGAGTGGTGAGTGGTGAGTGGTGGTGGCAGTGGCAGCAGCATTGCTTGTTCTCATCGAGACTTTTGACCATTGTATGGGAATGAAACCTGAATCCTCACTCTCTACCCCCCCCTCTCTCTGTGGGCGAGTGGATGGACTTAGTGGTGCTGGGGTGGGGGTCCAGATATTCCTGAAGATAAGATATGTGGGGAGAAAGAGAGACAAACAATTAAATACATAAACATTTACAATGAAACAGGAACAGCAACCTAACAAAGACGTGGTGGCGGTGGGAGGTGGGGAGTTGGCTGCACTGGAAGGAGGGGTTGGTGATGGTGGGGGTGGTAAAGAATTGTTGGAGACAAAATGTTGTTTAATGCCCCTCTTTTAACCCTTATCCAACAAACCCCTGATCATAAATGTTCCAGTCAAGACCATTCTGTTGTTACATTATCTTACATGTCCTTCCAAGTTTTAAGCAGTGGAATGTCATTTGGCTGCTATTTCTACCAATTTGAGTGACCACATAGAAACTCCTTGGCTGTTTTTGTGTATATTCCCTTGACATTTTCTATGACAGTCATTCTTCACTAGGGTTCATATGGCCCTTGCGGGTGAGATCCATATAAGATTTCATCATTAAAATTTATCTGCAATAAATTGGTTACAGCTTTACAAGTCAAAAAATATTTTAACCCTTGTTTTAATACAATTCCTAATATTTAATTCTAAGAATATAATAGGATTTTTTTTTAAAACATTGACTGGCTGGAGTGGGGGGTACAATAGGATTCAAAGGGGTCCCTAGACAAATAATTAAGGAGAAACACTGAGTGATGACGTGTGTAGAGATGAGGTGTCTAAGTGGTACAGGGGCAGAGAATGATTTCCTTCTGAAGGGCCATCTGGGTTGAGAAAAATAAGGAATCTTCCATTTGACAAATTCAGATATAAAAACTGTAAAAAAGTATCTATCACTTCTCTCTCCCTCCCACACACACATTGCAGGATGTAGACATTCACTTCACTCACACCCACACCCACACCATACATGAGAGACTTCCATAAAATTTTTATCAACCAATTCCACTCACAATGCATTTGTTGACCTGTAGCCTTTAGTTGCCTCATGTATTGCACAGTGAGATTGAACATGGAACCACATGGTTTGAAACACAAACTATAGTCACACCAGTTTCTTTTTTTGTTTTCCTGTTTTTACAAATCTCAACACACTGGTTATCAATCATGTTAGTCATGCCTGTTGGAAGGGCCAGTAAGTCATTAGTCACTGTTCCTTCTCTTAGGATTGATTGATTTATAAAGTGGTTGGATCATTCTGTATCATTTGTCCACTAGATGACCATTTCTGCTTCCTCTGAGATATTTGAGCAGCAAAACAACTTCAATGTCACTTTTATCCAAGCTTTATAGCGAGGCCCAGAAACTGACCACCTCTCAAATGTTTTCTCGTAACCCACCCATCGTTAGTAGGAAGATTTTGTGGACGTAAAGTTTGCAAGTGTGTGTTTTGGGTGGTCACTTTGGGAGATTATCAGAGATTAGTGACTCTGTGGCATTTGTAAATCTTATAAAGGTTTTTGGTTGTGTTCAGTCTGAATGGATGTTAGGGTTAGTGGGGAGGAGGTAATAGACAAAAGCAGAGAGATGGAACCACCACCACTCTCTCCTTCAGAGATAAAGGCTATGAACTAATAGGTTGGGGTGGGAGTGAAATGGACAAAATCTGGTAATCTCTTTGTTTCTCTTTCTCCTTCTTTGTTGTGTAAGATGGAGAAGCAGTACATGGGCTTTTCAGTTTTCTTGTACCAATAAGTTGTCACCACATCTCCCCCCCCCACTTCCTGCATGTCTGTCTGTGTGTCCTTGTGGAAGTTAATACCTTTCTAACTTACACCCTGTTCTTGGTAATAACAACCTCTGCTACTATTTCCACCCTGACCCCTGTCCAACCCTCCATCAGTGCCCCCCCCCCATCCAATAACTTCCTCCACCTTCACAACAGCCATCTTGGTAATCGGGCACTACCCACCAATCACCCACCCTCCAATGTAAATCTCTCCTCCCACCTCACCCCTCATCCTATGTATACCACCCAAGTAATAAATACTGTGTTAAAATCTTCTCTCTCTCTCCTTCTCACCCTTCCTACCTTGCGTCAACTCGCCACCCACCACCCGCCCCAGCTGTACTTTCTACTGGTCTGTCCATTATGTTGACTCCCTAACTCCCTTCTCCCCAACCCAGCTTCCACTAATACATGAATCACCACAACTTTTAACATACACACACACACCACCACCACCACCTTAATGGGGAGTTGTGGCAGTCATTGTTACCATTATTAGGGAGGGGGCACTTACCTGTCATGTACCAATTAACACCCACCAACCCCCCCACATCACTGCATGTCTAAACAAGATTACACTCACCTGTATGGTTTCTCTCACTTTCAACAACACACACACACACACTCTCTCTATCCATCTACCTCTATCTCTCTCTTTCTATCTATATAGAGAGAGAGAGAGACAGACAGACAGATATGTGTGTGTGTGTGTATATATATATATATATATATATATGATATATCACTTTCCCTCCCACTCTCTTTCTGGAACACTTTTTCTTCTTTATCTTTCTCTCCCGCTTTCACTATCATAACATGGTGTATGTGTGTGTAGATACACACATATATATACACATACATACATACATGCGTGCGCACGCACACACACACACACACATTACTTCCTATCTCTCCCACTCTCGTTATTTCTCAGTTTCCTTCTCCCCCCACCTCTCCCCTCCCTTATAGAAACTGATCCTCTGCATGTCCTGACATGTGTGTTGTGGAAATATGGAGCAAGTAGGAAGGTGGCTGGCTTAAGGGGCGTTGGGGGGGGATGCAAACCCCAGTCATGAGACTAGCTTTTAAGGGGACCCAGGCAGTTGCTCCTTATTCTTTGTGATGGATAACACAACTCTTGTGTAACTTTTTGCAGTAAGAAGTTCGATTCTCAACCTGGATTTTGCAACAACAACAACAACACAGAGATACCCCTCTCTCCGTCTGCTTTGTTAATCTAGGTTGTATTAATTAAAAGTTTGTGTAATTATTTTTCATGTCATACATGTAAGCCACAGTTAAGTGACAAGTAACACATTGCATGTAAAACGACAGGCTGCAGTTGCCAATTGCAAGAAAGCACAGGTTTCAGTTGATGTGCCACTAATGTCGTTGTTATTTTACCTGCTGATCCACTGGAATATTTTTTTGTTCTCGTTAACAACACTGTTTTAGCTCTGATATTGTGTACAGCCAGTCACTGGACCAACCGGCTGCTGGTGGATATTGTATTTTGGTTGACCAACAGCTATCAAAGGTCAAGGTGAAACCATAACTGTAATGGTTGACTGTATACAACCACACACACAAAAAAAAAGGGAAAAGAACCAGTGAAGGAAAAAAAAAACCCTTGCAT
>NC_068995.1:1378329-1384008 GCF_001194135.2 Octopus bimaculoides | reverse complement strand
ATGGAGGGAAGGGCTAAAGTATGAGGACAAGCACAGGTGTCTTGCTATAGAAAAGATACATGACCACCCTGCATTAAATAGGAGTGGACAGGATTAGTTCGGAAGATGGTGGGATGCCAGAACAAATCCTTAAGGAGTAAGGAGGTAAGTAAAAATGGAGGAGGAGGGTGGTAGAGGTGGTTGCAGTAAGTAATGATCACAGGGGGTGGAGGGGTGATAGGGGCCACACGTGGAAGGCGTGAGAGCTGTATGGTGCTTGGAAGCCATAGTTTGGCCTCTGTTAGCATAATAGGATTTAATAACAGCCAAGTTTGATGATACTCTTGGAGAGATTGTTGGTCAGGCACAGGCAACCTTTTTTGAGAAGCAGACTGCATGAGACTCATCAACAGGTGAGTTACATTACTAAAAAGAAGTCAAGGTGATTATTCATTGGCAACCATTCTGAAAGTCCTATGGGTCACAGTTTGCCAATGGCTGCTTCTAGGTGGTGATGATGATCAATGGAGCTGTTCAGCCTATTTTAGAGTTGTAAAACAGAATAAAAATATATTTGACTTCGTCCAAGCTTTATTTGATATAAAACACTATGGCTTCCAAGCACCATACAGCTCTCGCGCCTTCCACGTGCAGCTCCTATCATCCCTCAAGTACTGAGTCTGATGTTATCAACTAACTCCCACCTTCCCTAAAACTGCTAGCTTTGTACCAAACCTTCAAATTATTACTATTTATTAATTAGGATGAAGGCTGTAAGCTGTCAGAATGGTTAGCGCACTGGACGAAGTGCTTAGTGGTATTTCGATTGCCACTACATTCTGAGTTCAAATTCCACCGAGGTTGACTTTGCCTTTCATCCTTTCGGGGTCCATTAATTAAGTACCAATGAAACACTGGGGTCAGTGTAATCAACTAGTCCCCTCCTCACAAATTCAGGCCTTGTGCCTTTAGTAGAAAGGATTATTATTATTATTATTATTATTATTATTATTATTGTAAACTCCTTATGTCTATTATTGTGACACTGTTTAATGTCAATGTTTATTTGTGAATTGTGATATGTCTGTGCAACTGTGATTGTGGTAAAGGTTTGTCTGTTTGCAGAATGGGGGCGGGGGAGGGGGTCATTTCAAAATGCTTTGGTGTTTAGTCTTCAGTCTGCATTTTGTTTGGATGATGATGGTGTTGGCGGCGGCAGCAGTGGTGGTGGTGGTGGTGGTGGCAATGATACCAGATCACTGAGGGGGGTGTGAATATCTTACCTGTAAATGCCAAGGTTAAGTAGACCCCTTATAGTATTATAATGAAAGGATGTTGGGTTAGGGGAAACAATATGTTTTGATCTTTTGTGACTCTTCTCTCTCTCTTAACAGCTGGCAGTTCTTCTGATAATGAACCAATGGATGATGATGATGATGGTGATGATGATGATATCAAATAGAATTGTCTTGGAAGGATCTTCTGTTTCATTTGTTGTTGTTGTTTTTGTTGTTGTTCACAATGTGATATATATATATACACACATATATATATCACATAATATTGTGTGCAAGTGTGTGTGATTCATGTGCAAATATATTATTACACAATGTGTGCTATTATATATAAATAACATGGTATATATAGATATAGATATATGTGCTTGTATATACATTTGTATGCGTATATATGTCTGTGTGTATATATATATATGTGTATATGTATACACACACACGCACGTACATATGCACACCTGCATAAATATACATCATACATGCACAGACACACTTATTTCTTACACGGGGTGGTGTGTGTGTGTGTGTGAGTGTATATATATGTTAATCTCCAGCAGATTTAAAAGAAAAATTGTCTTGCAGGCTCTTCGAATGGGGAGACAACTCTAGCAGCCCAACATAGAAATTTGGTCTCTGCACTGAATAAACGACTTTGTCATGATTCAGGGGGAGGTAGGAGTGACATTTAAACCTTTTGATTGTTGTTGTTGTTGTTGTTGTTGTTGGCACCATCTGCTGTTTCTGTTTGTTTCTTTCTCTCTGGTAGTAGCTTGTGTTGCTCTTCTTCTGCTTGTTGATGTCAGTTCGTAATTGTATTGGCTTAATGGCTTAAGGTCACTGCTCTGCCTTCCCCCCCCCAGCTTCTTCTTGTAGTCATCTTTGGTTTAGTAACTGCTTGGCAAACACAAACCTATATGTATGTACATAGAAGTAGTGTTAGTAACTGTATGATTTTATATACACACACACACATGTGTGTGTGTGTGTACATTCTTTCTTTGTGGAATTCTCATGCTACCATTGGTAACCTTATCCAAAATGGAAACAGTTTACCAATATTTTTAAAAGGGAAGTTGATAATTGCAGTGTTTCATATGAAACCAATGGTAGCATGGTAAATCCACAAACAATGAATATACACGTGTGCATATGTGTGTGTGTTTATATGCATGCATATATGCCTGTATGTGTATGATTATATATATATATATGTGTTTGCGTGTGTATCAAACAGCATAACAGATTAGTTAGTATGCTTCCATTACGACACAGTTTTGCCAGCGTGGAATATTCGAACGGTATCCATTTGACTACATATTTATGCCGACATTTAAAAAAATACATTTACTTTACAACAATACTCTGTTTTTCTTTTCTTTTCTTTTTTGTCATATCACATACTGATAAAACATGGCAACAAGATTTATATATACATGTATGCATGTGTGTATGTACACACACACACACACATATATATATATATGAATTTTTTTTTGCCGAAATACTGAAGAAATGGACTGCTAGCTCATTGAAACATGTGGATGTGTGTGTTTACTTAAATATATACCTGTATGGAAGTATATATGTGTGTATGTACTTATATACACACACATATTCAAATACCTATACACACACACATTGAAATACTTGTATACACCAATAAATATCTCTCCATACCAATACACACTTCTTTTTTTATGTCGTTTGTTGCTTTAACCTGCTAAAAGTACAGTAGTAGTGGTAGTAGTGGTAGTAGTAGTAGTAGATTTTTTTTTTCTTATTTTATTTTGAAGTTTTAACTTTTTAGAAATATTTTACATATTTTCATTCTTGACATTCTTGAAAATTGAATGTAATGTAATGTGTGTATGTGTTTGTATGTATGTGTGTGTGTGTGTGTGTGTGTGTGTGTGTGTGTGTGGATCTGTCTAAGTATTTATGTGAATGTGTGTGTGTGAGTGTGTGTCTGCCTGTCTTTCTGAGTGTGTATTTGTGTGTGTTTGTTTAGTACAGACACTTTTCAAACAGCTGAACAACTCGACCACCACCACCACCCACCTACAAAAATGCTTCTATGGTGTCACTTGAAATGCTAGAAATAGCAACTGAATCCCCTTTAAACCAAAATAGAATAAAAAGGAAGGACGTATTAAATGATGTAGTCCAAGATACTCTATGCCTGAAAATAAACAACAGCAATAACAACAAACACCATCCTCATGAATGAAACTATAACCTTAATTAACCATTCTGCCCTTCGTTGCTATGGAAATTTTCTTTTATCATTTTGTTATTGATAGATATTGAAAGTTTGATTATTTATTGAGTTATTGAGGCCCCATTTGAGGATACTGGAAACCCTCTTTGGTGACCATTGGTGAACTGTTTGGAGTAGCAACCTCCTTCCTACTTCTTCCACCACCACCACCATAAACATCATCATCACCATTGCCACTCCTTTAATAATACAATTTTGTATTGGTCCTTTAATGCCGGTCTATCTATCTATCTCTCAGTCTATCTATTTATCTGTCTGTCTGTCTTTTCTTTTTTTCTGTCTACCTATCTCTCTCTCTCTACTTATCTGTCTACCTATCTATCTCTACTTATCTATCTATCTATCTATCAGTCTGAATATCTACCTATCTATCTCTCTACCCAGCAAGATATAGAAACAAGAAACCAGTCTATAGTAGATTGGTAAATGGTCATCTGCACTACTATTTCTTCATTCTATTTATCTATCCTTCACTTTGTTTCTTCAATATGTCAATCTTTACCTTTCATTCTATCTACTGTGTGTGTGTGTGTGTGTCCTACTCAAAACCCCAAAAGGGCAAATTTCTTAATATCAACTTCAATAGGAGAGCTGCCTGCAGGGGTCTACTTGTTCCTTAAAGATGAGTTGGACAAACCAGTGCCAAGGTTGTACTGCATGAAGTCTCCCTTATAAAAAAAAAATGGAAAAAAGCAGATGCAGTGGAGCATGGCATAGAACCACCAACCGTAGTAACCAGTTCTTAAGCTGTTCTGCTGGATAATGGCACTCCAGCATCCTTTACCAGGCACCAGCCAGGAAATAACCCCCACCAGATGAAGGTTAACGCATCATGCGTCAGTTCTTGCTTTGTGAAGCTGCTCTGCTTTGATGCAATGAACTGGCAGAGTTGTTATCACATCAGACCAAATGCTTGGCGGCACTTCGCCTGTCTTCATGTTCTGAGTTCAAATTCCGCTGAGGTTGCCTTTGCCTTTTGTCCTTCCAGGGTCAGTAAAATAAGTACCAGCTAAATACTACGGTCTGGGGTTTGATGGAATTGACTTACCCGCTTCCCCTAATGTTGCTGGTTTTGTGCCAAGACTTGGAACTAATATATTCTTCCATTTCCCACCCATTCATCTACCATCGTCCCTTTTTTTCCCCCTCCCTTTTTCACCATAATTATCTTTCCTCTTCCTTTCCCTCGCTTCCTGTGCTTCCTCCAAAAATTGTCCAAACTTCTTGGTTCTTCTGAATTGCAGAATCAGTGGATCACCAAACCATATGTCTCTCTCTTTGCAGCATTTAGTCTGGTGTCTTTTCGTTCTAAGTTCAAATTCCATCAACAGTTGACTTCACCTTTCATCATTTTGACTCACTCAGTATAAGATACCAGTCATTTACTGGGCTCAGTGCACCCCCTGAAATCTGTGATGTTTTTTTTCTTTTTTGTTTTTTTCTTTTTTCTGGGGTTTTGAGTAGGACACACACACACACACACAGTAGATAGAATGAAAGGTAAAGATTGACATATTGAAGAAACAAAGTTTGATAAAAGGAAACCTTTAAGATCTTTTTTGTCCCCTATTCTGCCCAAGATTGTGTAAGGCACAATCCCCATGCACCCATTGCTCCACCCCTCTCACCCTGACATAACAAGGAGAAAGGCTGGGAAAGGCATCCTCTCCACCACTCTGTCCTCAAGCTCAAATGTGCTTTACAATTTGTCAGCTTCTCTCTCTCTCTCTCTCTCTCTCTCTCCTTGCTTTGGTTCCTCCAGAAATTGTCCTAACTTCCTGATTCTAAAAATACCCCGCCTCTCTCTCTGCTGCCCTGGAAGGTTCTGAGCTGCTGCTGGTAGTGCTGCAGCAGTTGATAGTGATGCTGCTCTGGCTGCTGCTGATGATGATGATGGTGATGATGATGATGATGATGCTGCTAAAGATAATGAGACTGTGGTTGTCGTTGATGCTGCTGCTGTTGGTGTTAGGGTTACTGATAAATAATATTCATGCTAGTGTTGTTGTTGTTGTTGTTGATGATAATATTACTGTTGGTGGTGTAGGAGACAATGGTGGTGGCGGTGATGTGGAGGTAAATCCGATACCCTAGAATCGGGTGGTGGCAGAGGATGGGGAAAATGGA
>NC_068995.1:1377358-1378056 GCF_001194135.2 Octopus bimaculoides | reverse complement strand
TGGTAATCTGAAAATAAAGTCCCCACCACCACCACCATCCCCCCCCCACCATCATGACACTTGTGGGGATTTTTTTTTTCCACTCGTTCTTCCTCCTCCTCTTCCTTCCCTCTTCCTCTTTGTATATCTTTCTTTCAAACCCTATGCTTTGACCTAATTCCTTCCATGTGGTGGTGGTGGTGGTGGTAGTGATGATGATGATGATGATGATGATGATGGCAATGATGATAGTGATGGTGATGGTGATGGCCATCACAGTAGTGGTGATAGTGGTAGTAGTGGTAGTAGTGGTAGTAGTGGTAGTAGTGGTTATGGGCATAGTATTGGTCGTGGTAGTGATTACAGCAATGCTGGTGGCGGCGGCGGTGGTGGTGGTGGCAATGGTATGCTGTGGTTGTGACAATATATTTACCTTACTTGTGTGATGTTTATTTTCTTTAATAAACACATGTATATATAGATTACTGTGAGTGTGTTACATATGTGTGTGTGTATATACATATGTGTGTGTGTATATATCTCATACAAGTGTGTGTGTGTACATATGCATTCATGCTTACATACCTATATGAAATCTATATATGCACGCACACACATGTATATGTATATATATATATATATATATATATATAAATGTATATATGTTTGTATATGTATATATATATCTATTTGTATATATGTCTGTGTATGTGTGTGTG
>NC_068995.1:1371749-1377348 GCF_001194135.2 Octopus bimaculoides | reverse complement strand
CCCCCTCCCCGTATATAATTACCAACTTCTGCAGGGGTTCCTCAGGCCCCCCGCCCCACCCGCCTTGTATTCTTGAATAATCTAATTAACCTATCTCTTTGAATCTGGAACCTTCCAAGAGAGCTATGTAATATGTTTCCTAAACACACTAACTTAAGTAATCCCTATACATGGAAAAAGGACAGAAAAGGGGACATATACACACTCTTTCTCTCTCTCTCTCTCTCTCTGCACAGCCAATTACGTACCAGCTCCTCTCATATCTTTGCTTACAATTTAGTGTGAAGGCATTTTGAAGAATATTATTCTCGTGGCATCGGAGCTGGCAGACTCATTAGTGCATTGGACAAAATGCTTGGTGGCATCTCTTTTGGTTCCTTGTGTTTATGAGTTCAAATTCCACCAGAGTCACCTTTTGCTTTTCATATTTTCAAGATCAATAACATAAAATACCAGCCACATATTGGGGTCAGTGTAATCAACTAATCACCCCTCCCCTTAAAATTGCCAGCATTTTGCAAAAGATTTCAAATAATTATTATTTAACGTCCCTTTTTCTATGCTGGAATGTATTGGATGGTTTGACAAGAACAGGCAAGCCAGAGGGCACCACCAGGTTCCATGTCTGCTTTGGCAGGGTTTCTACAGCTGGATGCCCTTCCTAACACCAACCACTTAGTGTACTGGGGGATTATTATTATTACTATTATTAGATTACAAAATGTAAAATGGCCTTGTAATGTCCTCCTCATTTAAAGCCCTTGTGACAAATAAAAAAAAATCCCTGTCGTTGTCATCATCATCATCACCATCATCATTATCCTCCTTCACTCAGCATTTTGTTGTTATTCTGCCAGTGTTGGTTTTCTCGATATCAAGCTGCATCCAGCAACCTTAGACATTCAACACCTTTCCTATGGTCCTTGCTGTCCCAATCAAGCTGGCTTCCTGTTGAGTCGGCAGGAAATTCCCCTCCATATTCAATATCTTCAGCCAACCATTTCAACTCCTTGCTGCTGTCCCTAAGGCTCCAATTACAACTGGGATAAGGGTGACTTTACAGTAATTCCATATTCCCTCAAGTTTGCATTTACAACTTTATATTTCTCTCTTTTTCTTATGTTTTTTTCTCTCCCACTCTAGTATCAATTATTATTATTATTATTATTATTATTGCGTCAAGCTGGTAGAATCATTAGTGCTTTGCCATATATGTTCCATCTCTTTATGTTCTGAGTTCAAATCCCACTGACTTCTTCCTTTCAAGCTTAATAAAATAAAGTCCCGGCCAAATGGTAGGATTGATGATATCAGCTCACATCCTCTTCTCAGAATTATGGCTGCGTGGAATAGGCAGAGGCGCGGCTGTGTAGTAAGAAGTTTGCTTCCCATCCAGTTAACATCATGGAGTTTGGAGTGATCAATAGTGATGGTGACATTATGCCTCTTTTCAACTTCCCATATGGCCTCAGTCTTAACATGGAGGCCTACATCAAGTGTCTGGAGGAGGTAGTGCTGCCCTGGTTAAGATGGTGGCTGCTGGAAGACCCTATGTCTAGCAACAGGACTCTGCACCATGCCACACAAGCAGGAGAACCCAGTCATGGCTGTCAGACAATTTCTGAGACCACATCACCCCTAACATCTGGCCACCTAACTCCCCAGACAGCAACCCCCTTGATTATTATGTGTAGGACACAGCTGAGCGAGAGACCAAGAAAACTCCTTGTAATACCAAAGATGGACAGACGGCAAGGATTATGGCGACATTCACCAACTTAAACAAGGAAGAGTTACAGGAGATTCTGAAATCATCTGGAGGCCATGGTTGAAGCCAGTGGCGATTTTATTGAATAAATTTCCTCTTCAGTATTTCAAGATATTTTATATGTAATTTTGGTAAATTTATCTGTTAAAATTTGATATCAGTGTTATTTTCATTTTTGCGTAATTTAGATGACAGTTTGTTCACCGCACCGTGTGTATAACAGGCATGGTTCTTGGTTATTTTTTAATGTAATTCTGTAATTACAAAATCCAAATAAAAAAAAAATACAATATAAACCTTAATTAGAAAAAGTGTTAAACATGACGCACAGACAGATTATTATAGATGCTCAGTAGTTGTAATATAAGATTCCAAGGTTATATTATACAGCCTGTAACTTGTAAATTGTATACACTCTCTCTCAGTTGGTGGTGTAATTATGGAATAGAAATGACTAGTTAACAAGATTTTCAAAACTACAGACATGTGGTGTGTTCATGTGTGTGTGTGTGTATGTGTATGTATATATATATATATGTGTGTGTGTGTGTGTATATATATATATATATATATATATATGCATGTGGGTGTGTACATGTGTATGTTGTTGTGCATGGATGGACGGACAGACGGACGGATGGGTGGGGTCCTGGTGGGACTGTGTGGTAAGAAGTTTGCTTCCCAAGCACATGGTTTCCAGCTCAGTCCTACATGTGGGGGCCATCTTGGTTAAGTGCACCAACCAAGGCCATGTAAGTGGATTTGGTAGATGGAAACTGAAAGAAGCCCATTGTGACATAACTTTGTTTTATCTTTTATTTGTTTCAGTCATTAGACTGTGGCCATGCTGGAGCACTGCCTATTATTCATTGTCCATTTTACTTTCTTTTATGAGAGATTTGGTTGACATTTCTAGCAAGTCCAGCAACCTCTCTTCACAACATGCAAACACACTCCATGACTGACACTGAAGGCTTGTTGTTTGTTTAGTCGTAGGTTTTGCGTAGACTTCATGATCAAAGACAATCCAACCATGGCCATCTCATCTTTTTTCAGAAGTATTAATGGACTACATTGACTGTTTTTTTTTTGTTTTCCAAGAGAGAAGAGTGTTATTTGAAGGGAATTTGACTGTTGTTTCTAGTAGATTGACTGACCATTTACAGGTTGCCTTGTCAGTGGTGGTTTGTGGGGTGGGAGTGGAAGACATGGTGGTGGACAGTAAGAAATGCTATAACATGAGGGTGGTCACCCATAAAGTATCTTGCTGTAAAGAGCTATACAGGGTGGAAGGGTAGATTAAGGGTACAACATAAAGGAAGAGACCCTTGGTTGCACTTTTCACAACTCCCTTGTTTGATACCCTTCTACACTCCCTCCCTCCCCACCTACCTATGTGCTTCTTTCTCTCCTCTCTTTCTCCCAATGTCCTTATCTATAGTTGGCAGTTATAGAGGTGTTGGTGGTGGTGGTCATGTTAAGCTGCACCCCCCCCCACTCTTTCTGGTGATGATGGTGGGGGAATAAAAGGGACAGTGATGAGGTGGTGGTGGTAGTCGTTGTGTCACTGGATATTGGTTGGCTGTGTGTGTGTGTGTGTGTGTATATATAAAAGTTGTGTTCAGAGGTGAAGGACAGCTATAACCACCCACTCACCTATTATCCCCCCCCCCCCGCACACACACTTTAACGTCAACAACAACTAAAAAAATACCTCCTTCTGTACACTGTAAACTTTGTATATACACACATGGATATGGACATACACACATATATGTATATGAATGTGTGTGTGTGTGTGTGTGTCGGCACATATCAGATGTATATCTGCACACACACACACACAGAACCGTATAAAGTGTCAAACCAGGAAGCTGTTGAATGCAAAGAGGTGACAGAGTACATTTGATGTTTTGTCTATGTCTCACACACACAGAAGCATACAGACAACTAACTGCACAACAAACATGTTTCTATACACACACACACAGTCATCTATACACAAGCATGAATATGCACACACATCCTGACAGTTACACTCATCAACACATGCATCCTCACAACTACATATATATATGTATGTGTTTATCCACACACACACAGTCGCCACCATATTTGAAGGGAATTATTCAACCAGTATGCCCTTAACAAGGGCCAATTAAAGCATTATACCTTACAGGGGTCAGGTCAGCCAATCTGCCTTATAGGGCTCTAGTGTATCTTTCGTCTTTCTTTTCCTTGTTTCAGTCATTAGACTGCGGCCATGCTGGGGCACTTGCCTTGAAGAATTTTAGTCGAACAAATCAACCCCTGTACTTTTTTCTTAATCTTAGTACTTATTCTATTGGTCTGTTTTGCTGAACTGCTAAGTTAGAAGGACATAAACACACCAACACTGGTTGCCAAGTGGGGGGGGGGGACAGTGAATGTATTAGATTAATGCTCAGTGAGAGTTTTAGATGAGAAAATAGGAGTGGAAAAGACGTTTTGAGCATTGGCTCTTTGTCGGAAAGAGAGAAAAAGTCTAGAGAAGAGAGAAAGGGGCAAAGGAGCATACTTATGTTTCATCATTGTGGTTGCTTTGGAAGAACTCTGCTTTGGATATTCCAAGTGCAACAACGGTCCATCTCTGTAACATAATGCAATGAAATGTTAGCTTTTGATGTTTCATTGTGATTAAGCATCCAAATTGCTCTTGCAACATCCAATATCTGAGTTCCAAACAACCAGAATGGTGAAACTAGTGTTGGAAGAAATGGTTTCAGCTTTTGTGTTTTATCGTGATTTCTCCTACATTTCCCTCTTATATCACAACTAGTAATACTACTAATTATAGTGGTAACCAAATCGCTTTAGCAGAAGCAGACTGGATGATGATAATGTACGTAAAGCTCTTAACTTGACCGTAGTGGTCATTCATCTCACTTCCTGTGCCTATGAATCTATATTTCTGCAGCCAGGTCTCCCCACATCTGGGTGGTGTGATTGAATGTGTTAAATAATGTGGCTTTACATAAATCTATTTTATTCAATGCTGCTTTGTGTAACTTTCTTTAACTCTAGCTTCACTTTATGCACATCAACAAACATTACCATTTGCTGTTGTAATATAAGAACAAATTCATTCTTATTGGGCTGTGACTGATGCTTTGCTGTTTGTAGCTGACAACATCAAACAACACAGAAACACATACATTCTATAATCCTATGACACTGATGTGCGTTTTCACACGTGTCATTTAGGAAAACTTCCTCTCAGCACTACTTCTGCTGAAGAAGGTCATCTTTCCACATCTGAGTGTGCTCAAGCGTGTCAAATACAACTTAACACAAATATATATCAATACACACATACACACATTCATTCATCTATACACCTTAAAGAGTGAGAGGAAACTTGCTGTTATAACACATTGAAAGAAACCTCAACTTGAAATGTGTGCGTGTATGCATGCGCTTGTGTGTGTGTGAGTTAAATGGCCCTGTAGCCATGACATAATGTCTGCCAACCAAACATTCTTCTCCATTGAAGGAAGCTGCTTTTTTGTTTTATAATAAATTGCATCAGATTTGGTGATGGCATTTTATGTGTGCGTGTTTATCTCTTTCTCTCTCTCTCTCTCTCTCTATATATATATATATATATATATATATATATACATACATATATAGCAAGTGTGTGTCCCCTGCAATAATTCACCAAAACTCTTCAGACTGATTCCTCCTGGAAAATGTCATCACTAAATTCAGTGGAATTGCATTTTATTTTTATTTCTTTAAAAGGAAAAGGTTCCCTTTTGGAAAATGTTTGGTTGTAGCAAATGTAAATGG
>NC_068995.1:1347490-1365968 GCF_001194135.2 Octopus bimaculoides | reverse complement strand
GGACGGAGGAGGGCGGCTAGTGATTCCCCCCACACACACACACCTCATCCTGCCCTATACATACAACAACAACAACAACAAGGGGCAGTGAAGAAAAATGGGAGTGGAGTGTGAAATTTTAGACTTTAGAGGTTTGGATTGCTAGATACGTGTGTACACACACACACACACACACACACACACCCATGTATATATATATATATATATATACATGTGTGTGTGTATACACACATACATTCGTATACGCACACACACTTGCACACAAGTATTATGTATTTTATCTGTGTCTATATATATGAGTAAGTATGAATTTTATCTGCCTTTCCCCTGCGTATACATAGGTGTTTATGCTTAGATATTATTGTACATGCTGTATGTGTATATATATATATATATATCCATGTTCTACACATACATGTATGTTTCGATGTGTATTTATATATGTCTATTATTCATGTGGGTGCCACGGATTGAAGTGATAGATCAGGTTATCAGACAACCAACTGAAGACTTGGCATTTGGTATCAAATCACATAAGACTACACTGCATCTATTATCAAGTCACTTAGTGTCTAATGGTCCCAGTCTGACTTTGGTAGCTCTTACTAGGGACCACTTGGATCTATATACAACACTAGAAGCATTGTCTGTCTATGTACCTACCATATATGTATATATGTGTGTGTGTGTGTACACACACACATATACAGACAAATATATATATATATATATATATATATATACATACATACAAATATATATCTATATCTACAAACATGCATACAAATGTATATACACACACACACATGCTGTTATACGTGTGTGTGTTTATATATATATATATATATATATACTCTCACACTGTATTCTATAAACATTGGGTGACATGTTGATATATTCTGGAGCAGGAATCTTTAACCAAAAGTCTTCCTGACTCAGACAAATTGGTGAGGGGTGGGAGGAGGAAGATAAAGACCAGTGTGTGTGTGTGTGTGTGTGTCTCTCCTCCCTACCAACTCTACTCTTGCTATTTTCCTCCTCCTTTTCCCCTTCCTTGCTTTCTATGTGGTGCAGGAAAGAGAGAGAGAGTAAACGCCAGTGTGTCTCTTCTTAGTTACTGCTCCCCCTCCCGTCCCCTCTCTTGTTTCTCTACCAAACTTTTCATGTGGGGGAGGAGGGATACTGAGACTAACACTTCACACATACATCCGTGTGTGTGTGTGTTTATATATGCATGCATGTGTGTTTGTATTGTGTGGGATTAGGGTGCCAGGTTGTTACAATGAAAATATTTCTTTTGTGCCAAGCAATTAGCAATAGAGTTCAATAAAAGTGGGGGGGGGCACTGATGATGAAGCTAATTATTTCTTCTTATTTAATTAATTCTATTTTTATTGAAACAGTTATATATGAATAAAAATAGAATTTTTTTTTTTTTTTTACTCTCTAAACACAAATATTTTAATTAGCATAATGTAGTTATTGATAGTATTTAATAGAACCACAAAATTGACATTTTTTTAAAAGCCATTATAGAAAAACATGTAGTGTTTTGTGTTTTGATGGATTTGATAGAGAGAAACTGGAAGAAGAACATCATATGTCTGTGTATGTCGCCAATGTGAATGAGAGTGTATTTGTGTCGTGTTGATATCATGGGATAGTTGTAAACGAGTGCCACTGTTATATAAGTGAGGTTGTTGATTTCCTGTGAAAACATTTCTGGTCATGTGAAAATATCTTCTTTGGAAACGGGTGAGGATTGGTAATAGGAAGGGCATTGCCCCATGGAAATTCTGCCTCAATAAAATCTGTCTGACCCATGCAAGCATAAAAAAAAAGTGGACATTGAATGATGATTACTTCAGTATCAATACTTGCTGTCCTTAATTTCGGTCAGTTTCTCATGTTGGGGATTGAATCCAGTTGTGACCAGATTTCATTCAGTAAGGTGTGCCACAATGGGATTGTCCCTTAATGCAATTTGCTTTTGTCATAAATATAATTTGTAGGTCTAAATTTCCATTGGTTACTCTTCTACAAAATACACTCAATCTCATTTAGAATTGGTGCTGGACCATTTTGGTGTTTTTTTTCTACAAGACAACCTTTGTAAATGTTTTGTTTGTTTTTTTCACTCCATCAAGTGTTGATTCTTTGTAAAGAGTATTCCACATTTGGTGTCAGGATGCGCAGTTTAATTTAATTTCATTTTTTTTTTTTTCACATGGAATTATTTCCTGATAAAGAAACTACCTCAGCATTGAAGTATTTCTTTGAACTGCTTATAGAATTTCCTTGCTTCTTCTCAACACCAATCAAATTGCCAAGTGGACAGACAAGTTTTACATTGTTTTCTTTTCAGAAAAAAAAAAGAAAAGAAAAAGACACACAGACAGCTTTTTCTTGGGCCACAGCAGCATGAAAAACAAAAGAAAATAAATTCTCCATCAGCCGTGTTGTCTAGACAACCAGATACAAGTGTTTACTTTTGGGGTAGATTTAAGTTTTTGCTCTAAATAATTTATCAAATTTGATGGAAAAACATTAATTCTGTGAAAATAATCCATATAAAATTTCACATTTTAACAGATTTATACAGTATATCATAAACACAACATCCTACAAGACATAAGACTGCAGCTCCAGTCTTTCTTTGGAAACAAATGACAACAAAACACTTTGGAATTGGACCATTTGTTTAAATGAGAAAATCCTTTTCGATATTTTCATTTTTATCATCAAACAGGGCTGAAGCCATTTGGACCTCAAGTGACCCTCTAGTGGTCTGATTGTTGTCCACTCAAACTGGACATGGATTTGGCAGAAAATTTGAAATGAAAATTGAATTAATTTGAAATAAATATTAAATTTTCTTATGTTCGGCACCTCACAAATACATATATACGGATAGAAGTAATACACAGACACACACACATACATATATACACATAGAGGTATAATATACACACACACACACACACAAGCAAGCATTGTATTGTTGTTGGTGTCGACGGGTCTCATATTTCACTTATCTAAATTTACTCCATATTTTCATTTCAAACAACAAAGACAGCCAGTGATTCCATCAACCCCACCATCTCATTCTGCACCATTCCACCAGTTTTTTTTACCATGTGTAAGACATCTTAGGAAGGTAGAGGGGGTGGGGTGGGGGGGTTTGTATTTGTCAAACCAGATGTGTCTTCGGCTGAGGTAACCACCACCACCATCACCATAACCACAATCCTCACGCTTCCCCATCAAGAGTCTCTATGTGGTCATTCAATGTGGTAGAAATAGCAGGCAAATATACCTTCTTAAATAAAGGACACTAAATTCTTTGTTATATTTAAAATTAATTGAAAGAAACGCAGTAATGAAAGGGTTAAACCAAAGCCAAGAGAAAGGGAGTGAATTATACAAATCTGGTCCTCACCTCATAGACCTCCCCTTTATCCAATTCCACTAATGAAATTCTTCGGGTTTGGGCATTGGACTAGCAGGGTTGTTAGAGCATCACAAGCAATGGATTGTGGTACTTCTTGTTTCGTTAGATTCTAGTTTCAAATCCCACCAAAATCTACTTCACCTTTCATCATTTAAAGGTGTCACTGGTGTCAATCATCCTTTCTCCTTTGTCTAAAATACAAAACCCACCCCTAGAAATGTATCAGACTGATATTGAAAGGTCTTGAGTTCAAATCTCCAGTAAGCCATATACTTGTGTATTTAACTCTTTTAATGAGGAGGGAGGGCAGAACTCCTGAGCCTTTCTAAGGCTTCCTTAACCAAAACCCAAGACTGCTGGGAAGGAAGAAGATATTCTTCAAATTTGAGATGTGGCCTTAATATTTAGAACAGAAGGGATTTCACTTGGTGGCACCTGAGGCACCACCAGGTGGCACTGTTAAAGCAAGCGATGGATTAAATCCTCCATCACCCAAGTAGGAGTTGGTGGGATCAAAGAAGTGGAACAAACAACACAAGGATTCAGATCCCATATTCTTATAGTTGTGGCAATCCACAGCCCAGGGCTTGGGGGGGTCTTTGGGGTTTTTGCTCTTGTTTTCACCAACACCAAAAGTTGACGCTGGTGAGAATTGAACTTAGAGTGCAGGCAGCTAGAACAAATACCACCAGGTATTTTGTCCAGCTCTCTAACAATTCTACCAAGTCACCAAATTATGTAACTGTAGTTCATATGTAAGTGTTATACATATATATAATGTGTGTATATGTATATATGTGTGTATGTATACAAGTGTGTGTGTGTATAAAATTGCCAAAAAATATTTGAGAGAGGAAGAGATGCGAGTTAGAGAGAGGTGGGTGGGTGGGTGTGAGGGGGTGGGGTAGGTATTAACCCTTGAAATGCTGTTTGCAATTGAGAAGAAATCAACTCAAGTGTATTGTTGACGCCCTCATTGGTAGCGGGGTGGGGGTGAAGGATGTGACCTTCACCGGTGAAGGGTCACTGGATTAATGGAGACGGGGAGGGCAGGGGGTGCAACAGTATCAAGTGAAGATATGTAAATAAATACACACACATTAATATGCACACACACACACACACAGAGAGGCATATGAATGTGTGTAATTATAAATGTATGTAATGTATATATATATATATATATATATATATATATATATATATATATATATATATATATATACATACACACACACACATCATTTTAACACTTGTTGCTTCTTCATAAATACACACTCATGATCAGAAACACATTTAAAATATAGCTTTATATGCATATACTCATTCTGTGTGTGTGTGTGTGTGTGTGTGTGTGAGCGTATGCATTTATATATATATATATATACATCTATAATTTTTAAATTACATTATAAATTTGCATTATATATCATATCACATGCGTGAGTATATGTATGTTTATATCTATCATACATATATATATTTTGTTATATAACTATATTAGTATTAGATGTGTATATATATAATGGATATATGTGTATGTATATGTGTACACACACACACATTTGTGTCTAGTAGAGATATGCTCTTGATTCCATGTAAGTGTATAGCGAATGTGATAGTAATAGAGAACTGACACTAGCGCCACCCCCACAACAGCAACCTCACCGACCGACTTACCGATTCTACTGCGTAGTCTTCCTGTAATTTGCAGACCTGTGAACAGAATCTCAGAGAAACCTGATCCATTTTATCCTCCTGTCACATATCCTCGTCTTTGATATCTGAGACTCGGCTCCAGACAAATAGATTCAATGTGTTGGATTGCAGAGACAGGTCTCCATGCAGGCTTTACGCACCACCCCACCAACCTCACCGCACACACTCGATGTCCAATTTCAACACAGACCCAGAGTTTGTGTCTCTCGAAAACTCATGGAGACACAAGATATCAGAAATTCATTTTTTTAGTCCTAGCATTTTGTAACTCATTTTCCTATCATATTATAATCATCATCATCATCATCATATATATATTTGTGGTTTCAGGTTCTGTCCCACTGCATGGCACCTTGGCCAAGTCTCTTCTACTATATCCATGGACCAACTAATGTCTTGTGAATGAATTTCATAGATGTAAACTGTGAGGCCGTGTGTTAAGAAATTTGCTTCCCAAACACATGGTTCCAGGTTCAGTCCCACTGTGTGGCACATTGGGCAAGTGTCTTCTACTATAGCCTCAGGCTGACCAAAGCCTTGTGAGTGGATTTGATAGACGGAAACTGAAAAGAAGCCCATCATATATATATATATATGTGTGTGTGTGTGTGTGTGTGTGTGTGTGTGTGTGTGTGTGTGTGTGTGTGTGTGTGTATGTCCCCACCACCATCACTTGACAACCAATGTTGGTGTGTTTACGTCCCCGTAACTTGGCATTTCAGCAAAAGACCGATAGAAAGAGTACTGGGCTTACAAAGAATAAGTCCTGGGGTTGATTTGTCCAACTGTTGACCTGTCCAACCTGAATTTCCAGAGTAATTTGAAGGAGGAGATTTTGTTTCTGTTTGTTAACAACATTGCATTGTTTTTGTGCTTTGTTTTTTATTTTAACAAAACTCCATTGACTCTTCTGATATGTTTAATTTTTCTTTCTTTCAGCCTACAACAATGAGAAATTGCCATCTGGTTACATTATCTGTGCCTGGTGTCAGAAGCCCGGTCTCAAGTTGTTCACTCTAAAGACATTGAATGGTTCGAAAGTCTTTTGTAGCGAGGTCTGTTTCACTCAGTGCCGCCGTGCATCATTCAAGAAAAACAAGATTTGTGACTGGTGTAAGCATGTCCGCCATACAGTGAACTACGTCGACTTCCAGGATGGGGAGCAGCAGTTACAGTTTTGTAGTGAGAAATGTCTCAATCAATACAAGATGAACATTTTCTGCCAAGAAACTCAGGAACATTTGCAACAGATCCAGTCATCTTTAGACACCAATTCCTCTTCTAATGGCGTTCCTGATGACAAACAGATTCTCATCACTCCAGACCTCTGGTTACAAGAAGACATTGTACGGCGCAGTAAAAAGCTGAGAGTTTCTGACGAAGCTAGGAACATTAGTAAAGCAAAAGACTCTACTGAGAAGCATAAAAATCTGTCCAGTCATTTCGACAATCCAGAAAGTTCAGCTTCATCCAATTCACATGATAAACACGCTGAGAAGTTCAATGTAGATAAGTCCCTTAAAGAAAGATTAGTTAAACGGATTCACAAAGACCCTCCTAGCCACACAACAAGTCCGGCAGTGACCCCTTTACCAAAGCGTCCACCTCAGCCACCAGCACAACTAATCCCACCCATGTTTCCCACACCTGCAGCCATGAATAACTGGTGGCACCAAGCACAAATGATGGCCTCTCTTGGACCGAGTTATCCAGCTTTTGGTGGATTTCCTCCAATGGTTTACCCAGGGGTCTTTAATCCTCCATTTACTCCCATCATGCCAGGTACCGCTGCCCCACCCATACCTGAAACCTCTCGACCTCACAGTCGCCACGTCAGCAACGCCTCTTCAACACCTGGTCCGTCTATCACACCAAATGCCTCTGCTTCCCCCGATATCCCTCAGACACACTCTCAGAGCCCTAATGTGGTCCCTAACACATCAAACAAAGCTTCAACAATTCCTAGAACTCACCACTTCCTACCCCCAATGTGGCCACCCGGATACCCCATGATGCCCTTTCCTCCACCCCAGATGACCCAGTCAGGTGACACTAACACTGCCCCTGGCCCAAACCCCACTATGCCTACTTTCCCAATGCCGGCCCCTAACTGGACATCCTTAGGTATCCCTCCTCAGACAGTTATTATCCCTTTTCCTTTCCTCATCCCTCTACCGTTTCCGGTACCAATCCCTATTCCGGTACCAATGAAAGCAGAACAGATTGAGAAGTTATTGAAGCAGACGTCCAGCACCTCGACGACGACGACGACGACGACGACGACCAACAACAACAACAACAGTAGCGGGAAGGAAGAGGAAACGTCTTCGGAATGTGAAGATGTCAAACCTCGGAATCTCACAGAACATCTCAGTCTGAGCCAGAACTACAACATGAACGGCAACCGAAGCAGCAGCAGCAGCATCAGCAGCAGCAACAGTATGGAGATGACGGTGCAGATGCGCAGCCGCATAGCAACGACAGTTGGTAAAAATGTTCCAAAAGAGTGTGTCACATGTGCATCGTTCCAGACGCCAAGCAAAAGCAACTTTTTGCCCCGGCCAAGCTCTGTCTTGTCCATCAAGAGTGACTCACACTTGTTACAGTCAGAGATGACCAATGTAAAACGTCCACCAACTCCAGCCAGTGTTGGTTCTCTTGACTCTCCAAAGAAAATACGTCACGAGTTGATGACCAATTCTGACTATTCTATAAACGATGAAGTGATAGATTTGTCCAAGGACAGCGGCCGAGAGAGCATTTCCAGAGATATTCACTCACCTCACATACAAACATTAAAAAGCCAGAAAGCCGCTTCCAGCTCTGTCCGTTCCCTCTCTGTTCCCCCTTTATCTGTCTCAGAGACTTCAGACTCACACTTAGCTTTACATGTCCCAAAAATCCACATTGTTTCCACACCCAAAGACCCACCTCTGTCCCAACAGCTGCCCCTACCGCCCACTGACCATGCCTATTCGCTGCGACGTGGTCTGATACTGGACGCTCCCAGTGTGCCAAAACGACCAAAGAGCCCTTCCCCAGAAAGAAGGAACTACATCCGCAGCATGCCACGTGATATCATGGAAGCACGTCGGTGTCTGCGAACCAGAATTAAAACCAAATGAACCGTAAAGCAACTCACCCATGATCAAAACAAACTGAACAAACAATTCTATAAAACAGTTCTTATCACAAGGATGCTGGGTGACAGAATCTGTAGCAATGTCCCTTAACGTTATGAGATCAAACCACACACCACTGTCAACTTTTTTTCCTCTTTCCAAGGTCGATACAATCAATTACTTATTAAATACTGAGATGCAGATTTAATGACCCACACCAACTTTCAAAATCTAGCCTTGGGCCTACATTAGAAATAATCAGTATTACTACTACTACTATTATTATTATTATTATTATTAGCACAAAGACAGTGAGTTTGCAGAAACGGTAAGGCACCAGACTAAATGCTGCTTCATGGTATTTAGATTTATTTTTTACCCCTCCATCTACATTCTGATATCAGATCTCAATGAGGTCGACTTTGCCTTTTATCACTCCAGGTGGCGGAAGAGTGAGGGAGGATCAATAAGCTAAAATACCAGTAATGTACTGGGGTTCTTTCAATCAATTATACCTCCTTCCACCCCACCACTTGCCTCAAACAATTGGCCTCATGCCTCACTAATAAATCATTATTGTTATTACTATCATTATTATTATTATCATGTCACCAAAGACGAAGGTCTTTCACTTCACTTTACACAATTTATAGGAATACACAGCAAAAGCAACAACAACAACCACCACTACACTATATTGAACAAAGAAATTAAGTTCTTGGTTATTTTTAAGCTGTGGGAACTGGTTGGTTCTTCCAGAGGAAAATTTCATCAAATTTTGCAGACAAAATCTTCAGCAACCACAATACTTATTCCATCTCACAGAACTTAAGCATAAAATTTCCAGTGGAAAAACATTACAATATTTTCCACTGTGGAAAACAGTTATATATTAATTTTGGAAAATACCAAATTTATTTTTGTTGTTTTAAATTTTGTTGAGTATTTTTGTTTTTATTTCTTTTTTTTTTTTACATTTTTTTTTAAAAAAGTCAGAGGAGGGATTTTTTGGTTGTTATAATGGGTGTGTCATAGTGGGCGTGTCTGTGGGAGGGAACAACCTCACCAGCCATTCACCACACCCCCAACTCTCTCCAACACACAGCTAACCACTCCTTCCTCCCACCTCCACTTTAAACACAGTTTATGACATATCGGGTTTTCTTTTTTATAGCCTTTATTTTCTCTTTAATTTCAGAAACATGGCTAATGTATATTTAATATATCAAATATTGCCTTATTTTATTGTTTTTTTTTTATATCGTTAAGGCATTAAACTGGCAGAACCGTTAGCATGCCAGAAAAAAATGCAAAGTGGCGTTTCTTCTAACTTTACATTCTGAGTTTGAATTTCACTGAGGTCAAACTTTGCCTGTCATCCTTTCAGAGTCGATTAAATAAATACCAGTTGAGTACTGGGGTCAGTGTAATCAGCTAGCTCCCTCCCCTAAAATTTCAGGGGCCTCCTACCAATAGTAGAAAGGATTATTATTGCTATAGAGCAGTGTTTCTCAACCTTTTTACCTAAGCATAGCCCTTAAAATAAATTACATGTCTCAAGGAACCCCTGCACAAAAAAATTTATGTATCTTATCTTACTCATATTTTTTCACGTTTGTTTATGTTGCTAAAGATCTAAAACCAAGGCATGAACATCACTGCTTCACTTCTCTCCTGCCTCTACAAAATCATCACCATTATTATCATTAGAAAAAAATTCATCATTTCAGGGATTCAATGAAATAAAGCCCTGGGGGGTGATTTTTATCCACTGGTCCCCTCACTTCAAAACTCTGGGTGCTGTACTTAAATCAGAAAATTATTATTATTATTATTATTATTAAAAAGACAGTGAACTGGTTCAGTTAAGTTAGAATAAATACTTGACAGCATTTTGATGTTTTATATTTTGAGTTTAATCCTTTCATGGCTGAGGAAATAAGGACCAGCTGGGCACTGGGGTCAATGTCGTCAATCCCCCCCCCTTCAAATTGACGGCCTTGTGCAAGAATTTGAAAGCTTTATGATTACGAAAACAAAAATGGGAATGTCAGAAAGGGATGTCAGTATTTTTTTGTTAGGTTCATGAAAGCTTTGAGTTCAAATTCAGCTTAAGTTACCTTTTTATTCTATTGAAATGGAATGGTGAAAATAACAAGTACCAGTCATATGTTGGGATACAGCTAATTGAATTTCGACCCTTCTGGTCAACCATCAATATTCACATTTGTAAAATTGCATTTGTAGTATACACATTTCCCACATTATATTTATTTACTTCTTTTATATGTATATATACTCACACACAAATATACACACACCAGTATACAAACGCACACTTTTTTGTTTGTTTTTTTAATTTTTACTTTAGTTCATTTGTTCTATTTTGGTTGTTGCAGTAATTTAGTTTTAAAACTCAAAAATGTCTGCCACAAGAAAAGAGCAGGACAAAAGTGACCCTAAAAACACCAATCACCTGATGGATCAGCAGAATTGGTGGAGCAACACACACTAACGAGCTCACTGTATTTTAATTGTCGGAATTAATCCTTTCTATGTAATTCTTGGGATGGGACAGTTTAAGAGTGGAAACCCCTTAACTTCATTCCTTTCTCTATAGCACTCTAGCAGACATGGCTATTAGATGTTTACTTCCCAACCACATGGTGTCAGGTTCAGTCCCACTGCATGGTACCTTGGGCAAGTATCTTCTGTATAGTTCCAGACTGACAAAATCCTTGTGAGTGGATTTGAAAGACAGAAACAAAGGGGGGTTTTTTTGTGTGTGTTTCGTTCTCTTGATAATTGTAAATAAGTGTCATTATAACAGAGGCAGTGTCATTCATTTCCAATTTGCCATGGAAGTCTGTCTGGTCATGAGGAAATATGTCGAATGGAAACAGGTGAGGGTTGGTGACAGGAAAGGCATCCAGCAATAGGAAAAAATCTGCCCCATTAAACTCCATCTAACCCATGCAAGCATGGAAAAGTGGATGTTAAAACGATGATGATGCTGACAGTATGTATTTCTGTTGCTAAGGTCTCATCTCCTGATTGTTCCACCAAAATTCCTCAGCCAACCTCTTATTCTTCAATGTCACAGTTTCCTCACAATTTGATTCGCTGTGATATAAAACATAAAACCCTCCCCTTTTTCTTTTCGCTTTTACTCCTAGAGATACCAGCAGACCCTTACCTCAGTTTTTAACACAGCATGAACACACACACACAAATGGGTTGCTATGACAACTTCTGTCAATAAACTTACACCAATATAACTCGACTGGGCAGGTCCAATCCAGAGTGAGTGAGGCTATGTCCAACTACTGAGAGGAACCTTGGGTGCTTTGAGCAAAAATCGTTTTAACTGAAAGCCAGGACATGTCATTCCAAGTTTAAATGCATTTTATGAAGCATATGTTGGTAAATTAAAAGCAGCAGCAAATATTTTGATGAGTGCATCACAAATAATAGCAGCTGCACACTTGGGTGCTTCAGAGCTGAACATTCAGAGTTCCAAATTTACCTAGGGCAACTGTCTTAAGTACTTTCTGATAAAAAAAAAAATAGCAGTGAAATACTAGGGACCAATATAATCAACTGCACCCCTACTCCTCCTCTGCCTGACATTTGGCAGGTGGGGGTCTTGTGCCAGTTAAGTCATAATAATTTCTAATATAAGTGCAAAACCAGAAATTAGGGGAGGGGGGGGGCAGTGAATTATATGGACCCCATTACATGACTGGTACTTTATTATCCTCGGAAGATTAAAAGACAAAAGTGACTTTGGCAGGATTTGAACCAGTGCTAATATCACAAAACACTTTCCATCCCTCTGTCAACTCAGCAAATTTACCCCCCTTAATAATAATAATAATAATAATAATGGTTTCAGATTTATACACAAAGCTTATAATTTTGACATTAAGTTGATAGCTTCCCCCCCCCACACACACACACACACGTACTTTACTGGTACTTTATCAATATTGACCTCAGAACTGATGAAAGGCAAAGTTGACGTTTGCAGGATTTGAACTCAGTGCCATATCACAGGACAGTCTTATGACTCTGCTAATTCTCTACTTAAATGATGATGATGATGATGATGATAAAGAAGAGCTTCCTTTTTTCATGCCATGGCTGGATTTGATCCTGTCACCAATACTTCTTCACACACAATGGTAGAGGGTATGTCATTGCTAACCGTATTCTTCATTCCAGCATGGAGATGATATTTCAATTGTTTTTTTAACTATTATTAAAGAAAATTTTCTCTTCACCTAGTGGAAAGAGCGTGGCCTGGTGGCTAAGGGCATTGTACTCATGACTGTCAGATTGTTGTTTCAATTCCTTGACTAGGTGGTGCGTTGTGACATTCAGCAAAGCATTTCATTTTGTTCCAGTTTATTCTGTTGTAAAATATGAGTTACAGCAATGGCTGGGAAATTAACCATGTGAGGGACTATCATCCCATCCAGGGGTTGGGGAAGTGTTGTCACCTCAGTCACTTAAAAACCATAGACTGCAGTCTTATGATTCCTGGGCCTCTCGATCGACCTAAATCTAAGTATATCTCTACCAGGGGCTGTGTATGGGGTGGGGTCAATCTAGTTTAGTTTTATTAAAAGGTGGCAACCTGGTAGAATTATTAGCAAAACAGAATAAACACGTTGTGTGGTGTGTCTTCCAGGTTGATATCTCACCGGTGTCGACTTTGCCGACCATCTCAAGGATGGGAAGAGTCAATGAAATAAGGGAGCTCCCAAGTGGTATTGACTAAACCTATCCCCACAAAAACTGCTGACCTCATGCCTCGACTGGAAACATTATTATTATGAAGGCAGAATCATTTGCTGTGCCAAGGAAAAAAAAATACTAAGCAATTTGTCCCCTATGTTCTGAGTCCAAAGAAGTGGGGGTCAGTGTAACTGGCCAGCCTCAGCCATCAAAATTTCAGGCCAGGTGCCTATAATAGTTGAAAGAATCATCATCATTATCAAGGCAGTGAAGTGACAGAACCATTAGTATACCAGGCAGATCTTTACATTCTAAGTTCAAATCTTGCTTTGGCCAGCTTTGCCTTTTGTCCTTTCGGTTTCATTAAAATAAAATGCTTGTCAAGTACTGGATTTCATGATGCCAATTTATCCCGTCCCCTCAAAATTGCTGGCCTTGGGTCAAAATTTGAAATTATTATTATTAAGGTGGTGAGCTGGCAGAATCGTTAGCACGCTGGGCAAAAAGTGCTTAGTGGCATTTCACCTATGTTTACACTCTGTGTTCAAATGCTGCTGAGGTCAACTTTGCCTTTCATTTTTTGGGGGTCAGTGTAATCTTCCCCTAAAATTGCTGGCCTTGTGCCAAAATTTGAAACCAATATTATTATTATTATTAGTTGCAATGACGGTGATATACTGTTTTCAATTCTATTAAGAATGGTTCTCATATGACATCACCACTTGCCTTTGGTAAAGGCATGACAGCCACCACAACAACCAATATCCCTCTACTCTAAATATGATGCTACAAGCCAACATACAAAAAAAAAATCATTATTATTAATTTTATTATTATCATTAATGTTCTTTTGTTATCCTCATTATAATCGTTAGTTGCTTACGTTCTCACCGCTATTTTTTCAGCTGGTTCACACGAGTCTATAAATACTTGTAAATACGTAGAAATTATACACCCAACACACACAAATATATATATATATATAATATACACACTTCCTATATTTCCATGTTAAAAAGATAAAATCGATAAAGAAAACAAGCAAAAAATTGGAAAAGCATTTAAAAAACAGGTTAAAAATATTGTATCAAACTTTCTACTTTAATATTTTATCAACAATTGTTGATCAATTATTATTATTATTATTATTATCTGTTTAATGTCAGTCTAATGTAATACAGGCATGAAAATACATTTCATAGCTTAAAATACATTATCATTATTATTTTATATTATATATATATATTTACATTTTTTTTCCTTTATTTTTTGCCTTTTAATTATTCGTTAAAATTATTTACAATAAAGCTGATTCACAAATCTTATATTTAAATTACATTTTGTGATTTTCATTTATTTTTAATTAAGTTTTTTCTTTCATTTCAAATATTTTCTACCTCAGCTCTGAACGTTCACCTTAACATTAACCGAACCAATAGGTCACCATGTGGTGAGCTAACATGCTAGAAACAGTAACCAATTTTCTCTCAAACCTTATTTGATGATAAATTCCTACACATGTCTAAATAAAATATGAGAATGGTCAAAGCTGAAACATTCTTCATCATAGATGTCTGATGGATCAGAACAGATGTGCAGTTAAAAGCAGATAAATAAAAGTCTAGCTCTATGGATTATATATAATCTATAGATTATGTGAAATGACAAATATCAAAGAACGAAGTCAGCAACTCATTCTAATACATTGTTTACAATTGTTTCATCATTATTCAATGAAACCAATCTTGTGTAATGTATTTATTAATTCCCATTCCTACATGTGCTACAAAAGATATCTTGCACAACTTTTGGAAATTAATCAATACTTGCCAACATCACTATGACATTATGCAAGATTGGTTGCATAGAATAATGACGAAACAATTGTAAACAATGTATTAAAATGAGTTAATGACTCCACTTTTTGATATTTCTCATTTTATGGGGTGTTTGTATGTTTTTTTTGTATGGATGTAGTGGAACAAATGTAAACGAGTGTCACTGCCATACAAGCAATGTTATTCATTTCTAATCTACCATATAAACAAGTTCAACAATGTCAAAAATATGCCTTGCTTGGAAATAGGTGAGGGAACACAAGAAGGGCCTTCAGCTGCAGAAATATCTGCCTCAATGAATTCCATCTGACCCATGCAGGCATGGAAAAGTAGATGTTAAAACGATGATAATGGTATTACCTTTGACTGTTGAAATAACAGTATCTGTTCCAGCATTCTCAGTTCAAACTCCATCTTGGTCAACTTGCCCTTTTGGCCTTTCAAGATTTGATAAATAGAGTACATAAGTTCAAGACAGTGGTTTGGCAGAACGTTAGCGCATTGCACAAGATGCTCTGCAGCATCTGTTTCGTCTGTATATGTTCTGAGTTCAAATCGTACCTGTCACATGGGGAAAAAAACAAAAAGATTTCTTCAAAGCCTGACCGAAAATGGAGGTAGAGTTGAGAATTCTCTCGGTGCCTGAATATTCTAGCAGATCCCTTTTGATGCCTGTACCCCAAAACTAGTTGACAAGAATGCAAAGGAACATTCAAATTCTATGCTCAATGGAAGATATTCTTTTACTTGTTTCAGTCATTTGACTGCGACCATGCTGGAGCACCACCTTAAAGGGTTTTTTTAGCCAAAGAAATCAATCGCAGCCTCTTTTGCTGAACCGCTAAGTTACAGGGACATAAATACAGCAACATTGGTTGTCAAGTGATGGTAAGGGTACAAACACATAGACACTCACACACACACACACACATGCATATATATATATATATATATATATATATATATATATATACACAACAGGCTTCTTTCAGTTTCCGTCTACCAGATCCACTCGCAAGGCTTTGGTCGGCCTGAGGCTATAGTAGAAGACACTTGCCCAAGGTGCCACGCCGGAAAACTGAAGTGTAAGTGGTAGACGGTGGTTAGTATACAAGGGAGATTACTCCGCAATTATTCAAAGGGAGATTACTCCGCAATTATTCGAAGGGAGATAATTCCTTTGAAAAAAAAATTTTTTTTTGTTATACTTCAAACGTTGAATACTTACATTGTAATATTCTTTTTACTTCATCCAACTTGACCAACAGGAGTTGATGTCGTCTGAGTCCAACGTTTATTGGATTTTATAAGCCAGAACTTACCTATGGCAGGTCGCCAGTGGTGACCAAATCACCTTCCCATCCTGGTTTCCAACTTAGATCGTTTCCCCCTCTCCATTAACAAATTGACCCTTTCTTTTCTCACTCTCTCTTTCATCTCATCAGTGATTGTCTTTTTCTCTCTTTTTGTCATTCCAATAGCCATGGACTTTTACACAGCCGACAGGCAATAACCGTGTCAGCCATCATTACCTTTTTCCCTATAAATTGGCAAATGGTTCTCTTAGTTCACACTCTTCTATACAAAGAACTGATCGCATTCTTCTTTGCAAGAGGCTGTTGGGTCAGGGTTATCTTAGCGTTTTCACGACAGAATTCTCGTCCAGCAGAATCGGCTCCTTCGTAGTAAATTGTTACTCTAGCCACAAGTGAAGGTTTCTAATCCCCCTCCCTGACTGATGGTACTAGTTTAATGTTTCTTGCCTTTCTTCTGTCCCAAGAAGGTTGTTGAGTGACATCAGCACCATCAAAGTCTCCCTTAACTCGATAGAATTGGCACCATGAATCCCTTTCTCCCCACAAAGCCAACACGCCCCTCATTCACCTCATGGCACAGATTTATTGGTGCTGGGAGCATGTCACACATCACTTGCAGCTGGAAGGAGACCCAGAAAGGTTCCAATGTCAATAGGACAAATGTAGATCTAACCTGGTCCAGGCTCTCTGAGCTCTACAGTCTTCATCTTCATCTCTGGCAGGAAGTTGCTAGGAGGAGGCAAACAGTTGCCATCGTGCTTTCCCGTGACATCTGAGATTAAAAGAAGGAAATTAGAGACATGTCCAGAATGGTTGCTGTGGACCCTGATGAAGGACGTTGAGTGATAACTGGCATATTAAAGCTGGCAAAAGATTGAGTCTAGCATAAAAATCACGAGAGGGCTTTCACAGGATTTATCTCTACCAATTTTATTCTGCCATTGATATTTCCAGGGCGAACATTACCAGCTGATAAAAGAAAAACCACAAATTACATGAGAGAAGGGACCAAAACCAAGCAGACAACGATTTGTGGGTCAGGTGTTTGTGTTTTGTAAATAAGGATGGTTGCTAGAAATGACAAGCAAACGGTTATGGACATATATTTAGACGTGGAATATAGCTACATCTGAATATGAACAGTTTCCAGGAGGGTGATGTTCTGACCAAGATTGGTGATGCCAACTTTAATGTGGACATACCACAGCCATTTACAGCTTTAAATAGAAATGTGGAGAGTGGCTGACAAAAGTCTGACTGAATAATGCCAAGACATCCTCAGCCTTCTTGACAAATTTAGAAATGTGGTTTTCCCAATACAGATCACTGCTGACAATGCCCTGGTCCTGTTCACTAGCAGACTTCTAAAGAAAAGCTTTTACATATTTCTGCAGGAAATATGTAAAAGCTGAGATTTTCCTTCCAAAATGCATGGTGACACACTTGTCCACAGCCAGCTTCAGTTGCCAGTCAGTAATCCAGGTCTAATTGCAGGAAAGACCTACAGCATATAGGATCTGTTTCTTTTATCTCAAGGTACATGATGTCATCTGTGTATATCAACACTGTAACATTCTTCAAGTTGGCATCTGTGTTATTAATATATGCAACAAACAACAGGGACCCAATAACAGATCCCTGTGGTACACCAGACATCATCTCATAGGGTGAAGATCGATATCCTAGAACCATAACTACCTCTTTTTAGAACGAAGGGCTTCAACCAGTTATAAAGACCATCTCTCATTTGTGTAGCACAGAATTGAAGGCTTTAGCAAAGTCCAGAGAGATAAGATCCATCCATGAGCTGCCATCAGTGATTCAGTTGATGTCCTCAAGAAACTCAATGAGTTGACCACAGCAGCTCGAGTTAGAGATAAATCGAAATTGTGAGGATCAAACAATTAGGCTGTGTGAGTTCTAGAAATCCAAGAATGTTTCTCTGAAGCAGGATTCCATCAGTTTCCCAATGCAGCTAACTGGATGGTCGTTGACAAATGATGCGCAATCACTCTTTTTGAACTTCTCGACCACCCAACCATGCAATCATATTTTGTCTTGCACACGCATGCATGCATGTGTGTCCTCCTCATGACATTGCATGTTAGTTGTAAACAATTACCACCATCCTAGATGCAGTGTCTTTCATGAAAATAAGTCTAGAGACAGGTGAGGATCAGTGGCTGTGGAGAATCTGCCTTAACAAATTACACCAGACCTATGCAAGCGTGGAAAAGTGGACATTAAAATCATAATCATAAATAAATATATATATATATATATATATATATA
>NC_068995.1:1346257-1347156 GCF_001194135.2 Octopus bimaculoides | reverse complement strand
ATATATATATATATATATATATACTGACACACAAATGCATATATATATATATTAACATACACACATACATCACCACAAAATATAAATGATTAAAAACAAACTTCTGTACAGCTTTAAATTTAATGTCTTTTTTTGGTTGTTTTTTTTAGAAAGATGTCCCCACCCCACCCCCCACTAAAGCCCACACCCTCCCCTCCACTAATGCCAAGAAGTTTTGTGTAGTTTCACGGCTGTTTTGTAACTGCAACCTTACTGTTTGATACCCAACTGGACAGACAAGAAGTTCATGAATGACCAGTACAGGCTGGATTCAGTAATGTCCGGCACCGGTCGATGGTGGATGGAGAGGGCTGGACCAGACTCAACCGGAAATATAACTACAATGGTAGAATGGTAAGTGGTATCACAAGAACACGAAGCCAATGCCAAACTGAAGACCAGGGTTGACACTGAAGAAAAAGAAAATGAAATAAAAGCAAGAAATAAGATGGACAGACAGAGAGAGAAGACAAGAAGGAACAGAGGGAGTACAAGACAGACAGCCATACATATACACATACACATTTCAGAATGAAAAAACAGAGTTCTCAACACTGAAGGTAGAGCTATTTAGTAAATTCATAGGAAACTGAAGAGTTCAGTAACAAATGTTATTGTTTAGGTTGTTGATTGGAAATAAGAAGCTCAGTGCTTTGGTAAGTTGTGAAGTTTTCACCATCCAATGTATGTTCAAAATGTATTTATGGTATACATAAGACAGAATCCCAAACAAAAAGAGAAATTGCTGTGGGGGGAGAAAAATCCAAAGTTTTGGACAGAGGCCTTTTTCAAGGAAAAGTCGACAGGAGAGAAACTAAAGAGAGACACAACGGAATTGCTATCAGTCGCTTGAAAATTCT
>NC_068995.1:1344817-1345779 GCF_001194135.2 Octopus bimaculoides | reverse complement strand
TATATATATATATATATATATGTATATATATATATATTATGTATAAAAGTGGGTGATAAATGTATGCCTGTATGTTATATGGATATATATGCGACACACGTACCTGTCTCCTTGACATATGTGTAAGGGCACAACGTAATTCAATTCAAGGCGAGCCACTCGTCCCATCCGAAGGACAATTCCACCGCCATACGATACTCTGTAGTTTGATTTCAGACCATTTAATATTCCCCTCGGACCATCACCTGTGGATGAAAAAGAGAGAAAGAAACGGTAATTTAGATTTTAGGCAATGAAATACAGTTCAGAGGATGAAAAACCATCTTTAACATTGTTTAGAGAGAGAGAGAGAGAGAGAGAGCAACAGGCAGCTGGAATCAACTATAGACAGGTATAGTCAAAGATACAATTATAGAGACTACCACCACCACTGCCGTCAAACACCATTACCATCATTTAGTAATATCATCATCATCATCATCATAATGAACAACATCAACATCATCACTTACTGAGCTTCAAGTTGGCCAAGTTTCCAGCATTTACAAACAGGTGAGTTCTAAACAGTTCTCCGAAGCCGCCTTTTCCAGGTCGGAATGGTAGAGGTGTATACAGGTGTAACGCTGCCAGCCAGTAGGTGTCAGCACCTAATGCGTTACCTAGAAACAAAAACAACAAACAAACATGAACAAAAAACATATAGACACATAAATACATATTTCTTCACACATTTACTGTCTTCAAGCATTGGAATGTGGCCATGCTGGAGCAAGCCTTTACGGGTATATCTTAGTCAGTCAAACCTCCTCCAGCTCTTATTTCATTCCAGGGACTATTTTATTGATCTCTATTTCTCAAATGGCTCAGTTAATGTTTGGATATACAAGAATGCAACCTTTTACACACACATATGTGCACATGTGTTTGTATATGATTGTATGTATGTATGTGTGTGTGTGTGT
>NC_068995.1:1338111-1344434 GCF_001194135.2 Octopus bimaculoides | reverse complement strand
TGTGTGTGTGTGTGTGTGTGTGTGTGTGTGTGTGTGTGTGTGTGTGTGTGTAAAGAAATAAAACCAAAAATTGAAGTACCATCACTGTGTGGTCCAACTCCTTTCAGTGTGAACCCTCTCAGGGTCAAAGGTCCTCCAAGGAAAAATCGATCATTAATTTTCAGCTCGTTATTAGTTGCAAGAGGTTTCATCATTCCACCAGCTAACGACATCTGTACACTCTGTAAAACAACAACACCACCTAATGACAGTTGGTAGAAGATATTTACCCAAAGTGCCGTGCATAGGAATCGAACCCCACAACCATCCTCACCACACATTCCATTTTTTTCTCCTCAGCTTTTTATCATTTCATACATAAAATACATTTACCTTCACTTAACAATCTCTCCATTTGCCACGACTCATAGATATTAACATTGTAATACTCTCTCTCTCTATCAAATACATTTACTTATCAACCCACAAATATGTCTCATCATACAATTATTTTTAGTTGACTTTCTAATATTCCTTGTATTAAATATGCAAAAAACTAATTAATCTTTCTGTATATCTGTCCCACCACATAATTATTTCTAATTAACTTTTTAATCCCCTCTGTATTAAATATGTTAACATTAACTTAACTAGCCATCAATCAATTATTTCCTCATAATTATTTCATCATCATTTAACATCCGTGTTCAAAGCTGACATGAGTGGAATGGTTTGACAGGATCTGATGGGTCTTATGACTGCCTCATGCTTCCTCTAGTGCCTGTTTTGGCATGGATTCTAGGGCTAGATGCCTTTCCTACTTTTAGCTAATTAATTAATGTCGTAGGCTTAAACACATTAACAACATTGACTCCTTTATAAATAATAAAAATAAAACAGTAAAATATTTACTTACACAATCGAAGAATAAGGATTTCGTCCCCTGAAATTCTATTTCGTTTTTCAAATATTCCACGTTACCACCAAGTCCTGCATATTCCTGCAACACCGAGAGAGAAAGGTGCACATAACACACTGCATCTTCTGCTCAACTTAGTGACTTTGTAGCAAGAGCGAGTGTGTGTGTGTGTGTGTGTGTGTGTGTGTGTGTAGAGGGGAGGGTGTGTTTGAGAGGAAGAATGTATGGCTTGGTTGGGGCTGTGTTCTGTGAATGGGAATAGTGGTAAGGCAAGAGATCTGTTGTGGAATCAAATATTTGAGAGAATGGTCAATGTATAGAAAGTAGAGTATGTATGTGTATATGTATATATATTATATATATATATATATATACACACACACACACACATTGGACAGGTGTGTCAGGATAGGTTGTGTAGATGGCAGGAAATGTCTGAGTCAGGGTGAAATGTAGTCGTTATCATCATTTGATGGTGATGATTACATTTCACCCAACAAACTGACACGTGTGTGTGTGTGGGGGGGTACATTCAGGGCCATTGCTTAGCAACAGATCCCTAAACCTGTAAAGATCCTAAAACCCATTAGAAATCATTAGATTTCTTCACTTACGTCAATAATTTTCAGCAGGAAACCATGTCGTGGAATTATTGGGTCGTCTCTTGTGTCTTTGACAAATTCATGCTGCAAAGAGATGGGGAGGGGAGAAGATTATTAACATCATTATCATAATTGTCATTATCAGTATCACCACCACCACCATCAGTATCATCATCATCATTATTGTCTTCTTCATTTCTGTCTACCAAATCCACTCACAAGGCTTTGATCACTGTATAGAAGTCTGTCATATGTATGTATTTGACAACTGGTGTCGGTTAGTTCATGTTTCCGTAACTTAGTGGTTTGGCAAAAGAGATTGATAGAATAAGTACCAGACTTGAAAAGTACTGGAGTCCATTTGTTTGGCTAAAACCCTTCAAAGTGATGCTCCAGCATGGCCACAGTCCAATGACTGAAACAAGTCAAAGGTGAAAACTAAAAAGATAAAAAGTCTAATAACCAATTCCATCTGGAATGGAGAGGATTCTGGTAAAAACATAAAATATTGGTCTCCAATTTTGGCACAAGGCCAGCAATTTCGGGGGAGATGACTAATTGATTACATCAACCCCCAACATTCAACTGGTACTTATTTTATCGACCCTGAAAGGATGAAAGGCACAGATAACCTTGGCAGAATTCAGAAGGTAAAGATGGAGAAAATTCTACCGAGCATCTTGTCTGATGCATTAACGATTCTGCCAAATAAGTTGCCTTGAAAGAAAAAAACACCTGTAAAGTATTAAAAAAGTGAAAAGATTTTTTGGTTTTTACCTTTATTGAAGATTTTAACGTGTGTCCGGCTTGCTCTCTGACAGCAAATGCAGTTGTTCGTGATAAAGCTCGTAAATCTCTCCAGACTCCTTCAAGACGCAGACAATGAGAGCCAAAATATGAAGGTAACTAGGATAAAAGAACAAACAAAATACCAAATTCAACTATTAAATACCTGTGGAGGGGGGGGGGTTAATCATTCTGGCACCAATTTGGCACCACTGAGTCAAAGCTCACTTATTTGACATCAAGTAGTTAAGTGTTTCTTTCATACTTTCTCTTTCATATATGTGTGTGTGTGTGCGTGTGTGCATGTGTGTGTGTATCTGTATGCATGTGTGTTTTATTGCCTCCACTGCCAAAAAGTAGTGTCACCCCGTGTCACCAATATCATCATCGTCGTCATTTAACGTCTGCTTTCCTTGGTGTCATGGGTTGGATGGTTTGACTGAGGATTGGCAGGCCAGGAAGCCTCACCAAATTCCAATCTGATCTGGCAAGGTTTCTACAGCTGGATGCCCTTCCTAACGCCAACCACTCCGAGAGTGCAGTGAGTGCTTTTTATGTGCCACTGGCACGGGAGCCAGTCAGATGGCACTGGCATCAGCCACGACGATTTCACCTGACTCAACCGGTCTTCTCAACTGCAGCATATTGCCCGACGATTGAAGGGTACTTTAATAATAAAAGGAAAAAAAGGTTGAGAAGCAATGGACAAAAGCAACACTTACGGTGAAGTCAATAGACGTTCCTCGACTGGTCTCTACGTAACCACTCCAGGGATATTCCATACTGGACTGGTACACCCCTGAACTGAACCTGTACAAAGAAAGACAACATGGACGATATCGTTGTGGTGGTGGTGGTGGTGTGGGAAGTGGTAATGATGACAGTAGTGGTAATGGCAGTGGTAATGGGGAGAAGCGGAGAAGTGGAGGAGGTGGTAGTAGTGTGTGGGGTGACAGAGGTGGTGGTAGTGGTAATCAAAAACAACTATCTTACTGTTGTTCGAGAAGGCTCTGACAACACCAGATACTGTAACAGTGCTAGGCTCAACCTCACCAGACCAGCATCAGAAGGAGGTGGTCAGAGAATGCCCAGGTTCCAGCCACCAGGTGGCCTAAGTATTCTACTCATTTTATTGTTCAAACTGGCCAGATCCAGCCTCTCACACCAACCCTACAATGTCATCGAAATCTCAAAACTATGAAATAATGTTTTGGTGAACGATTAAACATAAGATTTGACAAAAGTAATCTGAACGGATTAAAGCAGTTTTGATGATGCTCTACCGATTCCGCCAGCTCTGACTTGATTTAAGTTGCAATTTTGAGGGGAGGGGCTAGTTACTACCATCAACCTCAGTACTCGACCAGTATCTTATTTTATCAACCTTAGAGAGATGAGAGAGTGAAGACGCATGGCCTAGGGAGTTGTACTCACAATTACAAAATTATGGTTTCAATTCACAGACCAAGCAGTGAATTGCATTCTTGAGAAAAACACTTCATTTCACATTGTTCCAGACAGCCGCAAGTGAGTAAAGCCTGCGAAAGACTGTCGTCCTCTCCAGGGGAAACGTTGTGATCTTGGTCACTTATATCTCATGGAAGCCAGATAATTGACCCTACGAGTCCTAAGGGGTGAAGACAGAGGTGTCCAGGAAGTGAGGGTGAGGAAGGAGGAAAAGCAAAATTGACTTTGATGGGATTTGAACACAGATCATAAAGATCCAAAAGCAATACCACAAAGCATTCTTCCAGATGCTCCAATGATTCTACCAACTCAACAACAACAACAATAATAATAATAACAAGAACAATAAGGGGCCAGCTTACATTGTGTCAGGGTTGCCATGTAAGGGAGCATAGAATGTGAAGTTTTGTCCTCGGTTAGTCTTGGTACCGTGAGAATATTCAAATATAGATTTTTCACCTCGACCAAACATGTTGGGTAATTTCATTCCCAGCAACTGTCAAAGAAAAAAAAAAAACAGAATATATTTCTTAATCTTGAGAGAGAGAGAGAGGGGGGGGGTGACTGAGCAACTATAACCACAAACATACAAACATGGAGAGAATAACCAAGCATCTAGACCCACACAACCAGAGAGAATGACCAAACTATTACAGCTATACATACTACTACTACTACTACTACCACACATACTGTAACCTTGACACAGAGATCATGCCATACACTGCACATGATAATACCACAATACTTTATATACCATGTTATGGCTAGACTGTGTTTGATCATGAGTCTACTGGAGCAGGGTTGACCTGGGGCTAAACCACTTCACTGCAGTGGACAACACCTCACAACAAGGATACACAACACGTACCACTACATCACAGCACTGGAACAAACATGATACCCAACTGAAGAATATTACACCACAGTGGCCTGGTTACAAAACTGATGGAACCAGACATAACACTAGCCATTTAGTGGCTCAAGAACAGGCTAAAACTGACCAATGAAATATTGAGGGTCACAAAGAAAATAAAGGTAAAGATTTTAACAGCATCCTACTCACAAGACTTGCATCATTGGTACCAATTAAGGTGTTGATGCCACCAGAGACCCTCCGTAGTTCTTCAACCTCAAATGTCACTTCATAGTTATCAGTAGAAACAGAATCTTCTGGAAAAGATAATTAGGGAGCCATGAATATCCTGCCACGGTCAACATAGCCTTCCGTCCTTCTGGAGTCAAGAAAATAAAGTATCATTCAAGTGATTGGCACAATTTAAGCAACCAGCCCCTAGCCACAAAAGTATGGCCTTGTAACTTCATGTTAGAAAAATTATTATTATTATTATTATTGGTGAGCTGTCAGAATCGTTAACGTGTCAAGAAAATGCTTAGCAACATTTCATCCAGCTTTACATTCTCTGTTCAATTCCACCTCAATCACCTTTGTTTTCCATTCTTTCAGGGTCAAAGAAATCTGTACCTGTTGGAGGAGTGGGGGTCAAAATAGTCAACTAGGCCCCTCCCCACTGAAATTTCAGGATTTGTGCCTATAGCAGAAAGGAGCATTATTATTATTATTGTTGAGTGAGAGAGCAGTGCATGCCATCAAAGTGACCCTGGGGTAAAATATACGAAGCCCAATATACCCATCGTGACTACCCGTCTGATAAGGATACACCAGGCACATGCATCACAACCATGTGCGCAACATGGTGATCTCATATCAAGATAAACAGCACATGACCTCACGGGTGGGGCATCCAGTCACAGAAATGAACTCTGCCCATCTCATATAAGCATGGAAAAGTGGATGTTAAAGCTACAAAGATGATGATACTATTATCAAGTATTTCGTTAGCTCCAGGTTTTCTGAGTTCATTTCCCATGCAGGTCAACTTCCCTCCTCTCGTGGCCCAATAAAATGCAGAGCGGTCAAACAAGAACCAAGAGAAGCAGCTTACCTTTCAAATTGTCCACCATTATCTTGATGGATCTGAAGAGACCGAGTTTCTCAAACCGGACTTTGACATCATGAGTACGATGTACCATCTGGAAACAACAGAATAGTTTAATAAGACCAGGTAATAAGGGAGGAGGGGGTGAAACACATACACACACACACAAGTACCTGCTTACATACATTATACATATAACACACAGATACATATACATACTATAACACATATATATACTCACACACACACACACACATGCTCATACATTACACAAATGTATATCTTTTGTTTGAGTTGTTGGAATGTGGCCATGCTGGGGCACTGCCTGGAGAGGTTTTCAGCCAAACAAATTGACCCCTGCGGTTATTTTCTAAATGCTGGTATTTCTTCTGACTGCTTTTGCTGAACTGTTACGTTACAAGGGTGGAAAACAAACACATTTATATATTAAAACTAAAACTGGAAAATTCAGTTTATTTTTAGTTCTTCTGTGTTACATTTGTTTCATTACAGTAAAGGAAATACATGAAATATATAAAAATTATTTTTAATCATATTATAGAATCCTGTTTTCTCAGAGGACAGCTGGAGGATGCCTTATCTATATAA
>NC_068995.1:1330239-1337656 GCF_001194135.2 Octopus bimaculoides | reverse complement strand
ATATATAGGTTAATACATAAAACGGATACGGTAATCTTCCAGTTTCGAGAGGTAAAAGAAATAAATAAAAATATTCAAGGTAAATAACTGAACGACTTACCAGTATTATCCGTACTACTTTTTCTCTAAAACAGCATGCGACGGAATTTTTTTAATAAAAGTTTAAAATGTTTTTTTCTTTTTACAAACAGCATGCGACGGAATTTTTTTTTATAAAAGTTTAGGGTTTGGGTTAGATGTTGTGCAGCCGGTCTTCCACGAGGCATTTTCGATTTCTCATAAGAAACTATGATATTCAATCACGTGTGTGATTTACATATAAACAGTTGACGTCAATCAAATCACGTGATTTATTTATAAACATAGTACAGATAATACTGGTAAGACGTTCAGTTATTTCCCTTGTATTTTATTTACTTTTTTAACCTCTCGAAACTGGAAGATTACCAACGGATACTACAAGCTAACAAGTCACAGGATCAAATCCACCTGACAGAATATTTCATTCAATGCCCATAATTATTACATATTTTTCAGTGTAACTGATATGGTATATAAGAGGTATCAACAATTATTATTTAGAACTTTATATTTTGTACAACGTAATTTTTATAAATGCTACTCAACTCTAACTTTTTAATTATGTATTTTTAATTCAAAATTTCTATGTTTTGAATAATCAGAGACTCATATTTCGCTAACAACAACTGGTCTATGGCTATTGGTCAACACAAAACTATGGTCAGTATGAAACCATAATCATTGTGTAACAAACAAAATGCTGTGGTCATTAGTTGACACCAAGCTACGGACACTGTCCAATATGAAGACATACTTGTCGTTGCTCAATACAAAGCTTTGTCCAGTGGTCAACACAAAGCTATATAAGAAGACACTTGTAAGGTGAGATGAAACTCAGAACCCCTTTGGGTGGAGATCAAACCTCTTTACCACACAGCCAGGCCTGCATCTGCTGCAAGGCTCTCATTCCACATGATCCACAGGGTCAGTGCTTCTGTCTCATTTATATGACCTAAGAATTTCCTGACCACTTGACCTCCTGACTTCAGGACACTGCACAAGTAACAGACTAAAACCATCGAGAACTCACCTCCTGAAAGTTTTTAGCTTCAAATATAGATTTCACTTCTTTGACAACAATGTCATTTTTGGTCCTTCCAAGGCCGTCAACAACCACTCTTCGGACTTTTGCCTGAAACAAGAAATGGAATAATGGAAATTGTGTGTCTGACACTCCGCATTTTATTTATTCATTTATATATAAATATATATACACACACACGCATATATATATATATATATGTATAAAGTAAACAGACAATGGAGAAATATTGATCAACAACAATTGACTAACATCAATTATTATTTATTAATTCAATTCAAATAGACTGCATCCCACCTAACAGCTGTTTCTGCTTCCAATGTTATACAGTGTTACTATTGATATTCTAAAGCCAATTGTTGTTGATCGATATTTTACCATTTTCTGTTTACTTTAGATTTGATTCCTGATAAACTCGTGTCATTCAAATTCCGACATCAACTTTGCCTTTCATCTTTATAGGGTCGATAAAATAAGTACCGGTCATGTACTGGAGTCAATGTGATCGACTATCCTCTTCCACTAAATTTCAGGCCTTGTGTCTTTAGTAGAAAGGATTATTATTATTATTATTGTTGTTGTTGTGTGTAAGGCAGAGAGAGTTGGCAGAATGATGAGCAAGTGAGGAAAAAATGTTTAGTGGCATTTCTGCCAGCCTTTATAATCTGAGTTCAAATTCTGCTTTCCATCCATTTAGGACGAGGGGAGGAGGGAAGATGTGCGGGTGGGAGGAGGGGTGAGTTGTTGAAGAGATAAGTAGAAATGGGAGGAGGAGGAGGGTATGAGATTACAGAAGGTGAAAGAAAAGAGATGGGGATGAGGAACTACTTACAGGCATTTGATCAAGAGGCACTTGTTTGTAGCGGGAATATGCATCTTTTCTCCTTGAAGAGTCCATTCCCTGCCAAAGGTAAAACAACATCAATATTAAAAACATGAACATTACCAAGCAACCATAGCTTTTTAAGGAACTGCAGCACTTACGGTTCGGAAAAGGTAAACAGGAATATTCAGCCATCTACTATATTCTCTGTGAATGGTTTTGTTCCCCTGTTAAGGGGCAGAAGTCATCATCATCATCACCATTTTAACAGCCACTTTTCCATGCTTGCATGGATCAGAGGAAGTTCATTGAGGAACACTTTCTATGACCAGATGCCCTTCCTGTCACCAACCTGCACCCTTTTTCCAAGGGAGGTAATATTTCCTCCATGGCCAGACATATTTCACGGAAGATTGGAAATGGATGACACTGCTCATCACAGCGACACTCAATAAACAGAGGCAATGACTAGTGACTGAGGCCTTAGGCAATATGCTGCGCTTGGGAAGAACTGTCCAGCCAAATGAAATGATAGTTGCCTCACAGAGGCAATAACAAATAACAAAGACCTTTGGTAACTATGCTGTACTAGAGAAGAAGACTGATCAAGCCGAGTGAAATCACAGTCCTGCAACTAAAAACACCCAGTCCACACTCAGTAAAGTGGCTGGCATTAGGAAGGGCACCCAACCATAGAAACCATGCCACCTCATACGGCAGTCTGGTGCAGCCCCTCATCTTACAAGCCCTGGTCAAATCATCCAACCCGAGCCAGCATGGACAATGGACACTAAATGACGATGATGTGATATCAAGACAAGAAAACACAAACATACACACAGATGAGGCGTCTTTCAAGGTTTTTTTTTCATTTTGCAGACTTCCATGAAATAGTTAACTGTTCTTTCTTCCTACATTCACAAACGTTTGTGTGTAAACATATATATACAGGTATACACAAGAGGTTGGTATACCTGCCCAAAGTGCCACACATTGGAACTGAACCAGAAGCCTCGTGATTGGGAAGGAAGATTCTTAATCGCAGATAATTGTCTGCGCCTATCACACAAAACAAACAGTGGTTTTTCCATCGCCTGGCGGTTAATTATTCACGCTATTCCATTTAGTCACTAGATACCAGAGTGCAAAATCGCAGTGAAATTGTACAAAACGAAGAAATAAACGAGATATTGATATTCATTGCACACAATTGGCTTTAATCGAGTCTATGTGGCGTTTATGGCCTTCCATACGCTATAACAGATTTGAACAATTATTTAAAGACACTGGATCCGTTTATCATTTGTATTTAAAACAAAGAAAACTTTTTATTTTTCGCATAGAAAAATCATTTTCAGCTTTGACCTAGAAAATACCTTCACTTTTGACAAGGGAAACACTGACTTTAAGATACTGGCAACGAAGAAGCGATGAATTATGAATAAATTTATGAGGACGGTGAGTTCTAAGAGGTTACCCGCGAAGTTTAGGAGCAGGGCCTCTTACTTTAATGAGTTTTAGCATTCGAGGTAAAAGCTTCGCTCGAATGCCGGACCTCAACGAAGGGCGTCAACGCTCGATAATATTTACAATAGACGAACGTATACCAGTTTTTTTTTATTAACTTTTTTTGTAGCAAAAATTGACCAAGGACGTCGAAAATTTCCTCAGATTCTAACATTTATTTTGCTTGCCTTTCTTCTTAACGGTTTCTAAGACGCCGACAAAACACCGGGTTCTGACACATGTTACTTGTGACTCTCCGAAGTTGTTTTAACTCATTTGTCGGCAAGAATAATTGATATGGAATTCCGTATCTGCATATCTCGGCGATGACAACGCGGGTAAGAAAACTAGAAGAAAAATTAATAACCTACAACTCGAAGCCATACACCCACACACTATATACGTGTGTGTGTGTGTGTGTGTGTGTATGAGTATATATATATATATATATATGTATATATATATTATATACAAGGAGTGAGAGAGCATGCGGCATCAACATAGGAAAACGTAACTTGCAAAGTTGTCGAAATAACAACGGTGTGACAGTTTGTCTATTAAAGGTGTCTCGCAATTAAATAATGCCCTTCGATATAACATGAAGTGAGTAAAAAGAAATTAAAAGGAGAAAGACAACAGAGCGAATTGTTCAATGTCATAGACATGAGCTGCAACAATATCGAAGGATTTGGTTGGGATATTATGTATTTTTAGCAAAGAGAAACTGCTATACGAAGCGTCGGCATAAAGCAGAAAGGCAGACAGAGTTTGAGAATTGAATTTAAATGGATGAAATAAATTTAGGTAGATATGATATGTTGCCATCAACCTACTTTAGCCTGGACAATTCCCATCTTGGCGTGGTTCGTGGAGGAGAACTCTTCAGAACTCGGAAACCAGAGACATTCTTCTTCCGGTGACCTCTAATTGCCTCAGTGATTTTGACACCGGTGAAGAGGACATTTGTTCCTTATTAAGAATGGGTGGGGGGATCGAACTTCACTCGTAGATTTATACACAATTTCTCTCTCTCTCTCTCTCTCTCTCTTTCTCTCTCATTTTCTCTAGACATTAACCCATGCGTGGGTGTATAGATATATACACACAAAGATATTTGTATATGAGAGCAAAGACAATTCCTTAGTCATATATTTACTTGAATATATAATAATATACATAAAGAGAATTCATAGTAACAGACTCAACTACAGAACATATTTTGGCGATTCTTCACTTTCCCAGAACCGCTTACAGTAAAGGTTTTCCTCCAAATGAAACTATTAAGGAACGGGAGGGAAAATAATTGACAATGGAATATCAGCTGGATATTTAAAGCTACGATCCGGAACTTTTTTGATGAAGATGAGGCGGAGGTGGAGATCGACGATGGTGACATTCTATGAACATGCTTTCTCCAAAATGACAGCCTTTCCTGGGAGAAACACACTCACACTTTCCGTTTCTCTCTTAGCTGTCATGTTGAGCTACTCCACTTGATTACGCTGTTGTCTCGGGTCTGCTCCTTAACTTTCCATTTTGCTGATCTTCAATGTTAATCTAGCAACCTGACAAATATGTATAATATATCATCATCATCATCATCATCATCATCATCATCATCGTTTAACGTCCGTTTGCTGGCATGGGTTGGAAGGTTTGAAAGGAGTTGGCCAGCTCGGGTACTGATCAGGCTTCGTTTGTCTGTTTTGGCATGGTTCCTACGGTTTCTAATGCCAGCCACTTTACAGAATGTGCTGGGTGCTTTTAAATGGCACCAGAATGAGCACTTTCATGTGGCACTGGCACGGACGTTTTTACGTGGCACCGGCACCCACGAGCTCACAACGCTAAGATTTCGTGGTTGAGAGACGGACTTAGGGCCCACACCCGTATGCATGGACAGCCACGATTTTACTTAGCCTCATATATCTTCTCACACGTACTGGTTTCGAATTTTGGCACAAGGCCAGCAATTTCATGGGAGGGAATAAGTAGATTACCTCAATATTCAACTGGTACTTATTTCGTCACTACTTAAATACAGAGCTCCTGATGCATCTACGTAACGATGTTTTACAGTGCACACTTGTTAGGGTCAGGGTTAGGGTTAGGGTCGGGGTTACGTAGAGGCGTCGGGACCTCTGCATTTAAGTAGTACCCTTATTTCATTGACCCGGGAAGGAAGAAAGGCAAACTTAACCCCCGAAGTATTTGAACTCACAACATGAAATTAGAAGAAATGCCACGAAGCATTTCATCCAGTCTACTGACAGTTCTGCCAGCTTGCTACCTTAACACACACACACACACACACACATTGATAAAAGGATGACAAAGGAACAGGAATTACAGCATCACCTTCATTAGCATACATTGTGTGTGTGCCTGTGGTCATCCCTCACTGCTCAACAATCAGTTGTTGGTTTCTGTATGTCCCCATGACCTTGCAGTTCATCAAAAAGGCTTTAACAGAATAAGCAACCATCACAAAATAAGTGCTGAGCTCAATGCAGTCAAGTGGAACCATCATGGTGGTGCCCCAGCATGGACACAGTCCACTGACTAGAACAAGTAAAAGAGAAAAACACACAAAAAGAACAGAAAAACCTAATCCAACAAATAAAACATTGAAATATTCAAAGCCAAAAAAAATCGAAATTGCTTTGAAAAAAACTGTCCAACTGGTTTATTGTAGAATGAGGAATAAATACGAAATTGATTTATTGAATATCAAAGAATGTGAGTATGAGGGTATAGAGGGGGGATCAGGGTGGCTGACCCCTCTTTAGAAAATGAGAGCAGACCAAAAAATTGTTATTGCAGACTGGAATAGAATATGTATGGTGTGTGTGTGTGTATATATGTATGTATGTTTGTATGTAGGTTGGTTAGTATGTATCAATATGTGTGTATGTGTGTGTTTATATATAGATATGGACGTAGATATGTGTGCATGCATATGTGTATTTATAAATTAATGTACTTATAAATGTATGTATGTATAATAATGAACTTATTGTATACGGTATTCAGGTGCACCACAGCTCATCAGAGAAGTTAGCTAAAAGTGCATAAACAGTCGATAGAATAGTGCAGAGAGAGACTGGAAAGTGAACAGTGAATGAGTCATTAAAAAGAAAAAAAAAGGGGGGGGGTTTCATGTGTGGTGTTGGTGAATTTTGGGGAAGCATGGAAGTTTTGAAGGATATAGTGTCCCCTGACAGGTAACAACTAATGCAGGGAGGAGTTTATTCCATGCTTCTGCAATTCTGAGCATGAAACAATGTTTCCAAAGTCATGGGTGCTGGACAAAACTTAGGGAATTCAAAAAGGTTCCCAAGGTTGTTGTGGGAAAGATGGTGGATAATCTTGTGGGTGTCTACCAAGTCATTTGCCAGACATTGGGGCTTTAATGCGTTCGTGCCCAGGGAAGCAAGACATTCAGAGTATGGTAAATGTTTGAAGACAGGTATTCGTTCAGTTGCATATTTCTTAACAGTTTCCAGAAGGGTGGTAGGCTGAGCAAGATAGGGATTCCAGACTAGTGATGCAAACGCTAAGTGCGGACGAACTATAGACGTGTATACACACACACACACACACACACGGATAGATAGACAGACAGACAGATAGATAGATACACACACACATAGGTGAAATAAACATGAGAAATGTTTTGCCTCATGCAGAAACTGCAAGAGCTACTTATATATATATTTATTTATATGCACACACACTCACAAACTTGAACTTCCTGTCAAATTGAAATTTTTAAATAACTCTTATTCTAGAATTCGTATAAAGTTACTCTACCGGGTCATTATTCTATTGCTAGTCTGAGATATTGTTTAAAATAATAACCTCAAAACTAGCACAAATACATATATATATATATATATATATACACATACACACACACACACACACACACATACGTGTGTGTGTGTACATATTTTCAGGTCAGC
>NC_068995.1:1327581-1330229 GCF_001194135.2 Octopus bimaculoides | reverse complement strand
ATATATATATATATATATATATATATACGTGTATGTATGTATCTCTATATATGTGTGTGTGTACATGTATATATGCATACACACATATATATATATATAGACAGACAGACAAATAGATGTAGATATGTGGTAGCAAAAGAAGGAATGGGTGGTAACACAAAAAATAAATATAACATTTTGTTGAGGTAACAGCTTGAATGAATTTGAGGTTGATGATGATGATGATAACAACGTATTGTGTACCTCATGTGAAGTGACACAAAACATGATGCATATGTGTGTCTATATAAATATGTCTGTGCATGTATGTCTATATCTGTGGGGTTTTATACATACATACATATATACATATGTATGTGTATATATATACATATGTATATATATATATATATATATATATATATATATATAAGTTTGACACGGGAAATTCTTTCTTGTCTTGGGTTTCATGGTCAAATCACTGGGTGGAATTGCATGGTTTCTAATTGAATCTTTGCATTAGCATGCACAATGTACCCTTTAATTTAATCAAGATATCCTTGGTCTGAGAAGTAGCTGGCCGTATACACCTCACCACTTCTGAGGTTCCACCTGCTATGAAAGATATGTAGCCCAGATTTCCCATACTCCATTCCATAACTCTTGTGTGTGTATATATATATATATATATATATATATACACACACACATACATACATACATACATACATACATACATGCATGTAACTCCTCACTGAATAATTTATCGACCTGATTTTTTCTGGATTTTCAATTACATGGACATTTTTCATTACACTACTTTGTAATTGATTTCTATGTGGACTGATAGCCAATTCCAAAGGAGGGGCATACTGTGATAGCTGCATGATTTTCTGAATCTATATTTTAAACTACTCATTTACACACACACACACACACACACACACACACACACATCTGTAAAAGAAATAATTCAATATCTTCGTTCTGCAGCCAGAAGGAACCACCATTCAAAGAACATCAAAGACTTCCTACCATGCATTACTCCATTGATGTTGTCATAGCTAATATTGGTAAATCTCTTTGTGAATTCCAGCTTAGTTAAGAAATGGCTTCGTAATACACAGGTAGAATTTCACTCTGTTGAATTGGTTTAATGTCTGAAATATACTGTAGGAAATAAAATTATAATTTCATCAACTATACACATCCTCTTTAGAATGTAAATACATTTTAGAGTGAATTTTCATTTAGAATGTTTTTCCATGCTATCAAGTGTTGGATAGGGGACATTTGAAAGAGGATTTTATGGCTGGATGCTCTTACTGTCACCAACTCTTACCTATTTTTTTCGGCTTTCAATAGCACTGAGTGACTGGTCATAACGTCAGTAAAGAATGAAGAAATCATGTTGGCATTTCACTCAAGTGACACTGCAGAGATAAGAGGGAGGCATCGAGAACAAAGATTGCCAGGAATAGATGCGAGGAGCAAAAGCGTGTGGGTCACACACTTGATCCCATTCCTAGAAGAAAATAGCTTGCTCACAAACACATAACATGGTTTCCGCCCAGGGTGGAGCTGCCTCACACAGCTACTACAGCATTATGGTCGGGTACTGAAACAACAACTCAACCACTCAAATGTGGATGTGATATATCTTGATTTTTCCAAGGCCTTTGACAAAGTTGATCGTGGGATGATATTTCACAGATTGCATGACTTTGGTACGTCTGGAAAACTAGGAGAGTTGCAGCATGTCTTTATAAAAAGCAGAAGTCAGACAGTTTACACACACATAATATATATAGATATAGATATATATATTATTCTCACTTCAGCTCACAGTTGAAGCTCTGAAATAGGTCAGAGGCACTACCATTCCTGTCCTGACTCAGTTTTTCAAAGAAACAAAAGAAACATTTTCAATCTTATAAATAAATGAGGTTAATAGTCCGTGAAATTATAAAGCAATTTTTTTTATTGTCAATAGTTTAGTTTTGCAGGTGGGTTCGTTCCTACGGCCTCCTCTATGGCTCCACAGAGATAGGTTTCTTACTTGTGTCATATCTAAATTGAGAAGCTGTTTACACATGGCAATGTTAAGGATTTATCAACTCCTTGCTGTCCTATCTGTCTAGTACTTATTCTATCGGTCTCTTTAGAGACCGATAGAATAAGTACTAGGCTTCCAAAGAATAAGTCCTGGGGTCGATTAGCTCAACTAAAAGGCGGTGCTCCAGCATGGCCACAGTCAAATGACAGAAACAAATAAAAGAGTATATATATATATAAGAGTATGAAGACAGGGAAAGCCCCCGGCCCATCAAGAATCACTGCAGAGATGCTCAAAATATCTGGCAGTGTTGGCTACAGCCTAGTCACCCGTATTACGAACCAGGTGATACACGAAGGAGTCATACCCTATGACTGGTGTAGCAGCATCATATTCAACTGCTACAAAGGTAAAGGTGACGCTTTAGATACAAATAATTACAGAGGCATCAAGCTGTTAGATCAGGTTATGAAAGTTACGGAGAGGGTCATAGCCCAACTAATTAGGGAGCAAATCAATTTAGATGAGATGCAGTTTGGGTTCGTGCCAGGTAAAAGCACCATTGATCCCATATTTCTAGTGAGACAGCTGCAGGAGAAATACCTAGCCAAGG
>NC_068995.1:1324186-1326186 GCF_001194135.2 Octopus bimaculoides | reverse complement strand
GTGAGATCGTTGCCAGTGCCCCTGGACTGGCTCCTGTGCGGGTGGCACATGGGATGCACCATTTTGAGCGTGGCCGTTGCCAGTACCGCCTGACTGGCCCTCGTGCAGGTGACACGTAAAAGCACCCACTACACTCTCAGAGTGGTTGGCGTTAGGAAGGGCATCCAGCTGTAGAAACTCTGCCAAATTAGATTGGAGCCTGGTGTTGCCATCCGGTTTCACCAGTCCTCAGTCAAATCGTCCAACCCATGCCAGCATGGAAAGCGGACGTTAAACGATGATGATGATGATGAAACACACACACACACATACGTATGTATGTACATGTGTGTGTGTGCGTGTATGTGTAGGTCCATGTAAAAATATGAATCAATGTAAAACTACGTGGTTGAGTTGTTGATAGTGGTTACGATGATGATGATGATGGTTGCAACAGTAGTGAAAATGGTGATGATGATGTTGACAAGAGTATGACAATGGTGGTGGTGGTGGTGGTGACTCTATTTCTATTCCCAATTTCTCTTCAAACGAAAACATTTGAGTGGGTGTGTGTAAACTATACACGCACATGTACATGTGTGTGAGTATGTATGTGTTTGCGTGTGTGTGTGTATATATATATATACATGTGTGTCTATGTATGTATACATGTATATATATATATATGTGTGTATATATACATATATGTGTGTGTGTGTGTGTGTGATAGATAGACAGATAGGCAGACAGACTGATAGATAGAGAGAGAGAGAGAGAGAGAGAGAGAAAGAGAGAGAGAGAGAGAGAGAATTTGGATGCATACTGTCAAATGCCACTTGTAAGAGGGAAAGAATGCCAAAGCTTTGGAGAATAAAGATTTTATTGGGGAAAATGGATTGATCAATACCAGAACACGCACACACACACATACACACACACATATATATACATACAACCATAGATACAAACACACATACATACATATATATCCTAAGTGAGTTTTTCCCCCCTCATCCTATAACTATTTTTCTCAATGGATTTTTGCTTTTCATTACATTGGATATGTGAACACAAAACCTAATTATTGTCTTTAATGTGTATAACGTCGCCCTCTAATTAACCCCTATGATCTTATACATGCGTGCGTACGTGCGTGTGTGTGTGCGCGTGCGTGCGTGCGTATCTGTTTATTTATTTATTTATTTATTTTGCTAATCTTTTGAAGCCACAGGAGAGAAAGAGAAATCTCCGTTGCGGTCCCTCCAACTCTTAACCGTCGCCGGTTTTCGACGGAGATAGCCGAACACCGAAGTCGATGCTATCCGGCAATTGGCGGAATCAGGTAAACATGGCTGCGCCCTATAAGCCTTGCTAGCGACAGTGTAAGTAAAACAGATTTAGATTCGATTTTATAAACACACTGGATATATATATGTGGCTGTATATACCGTATAATATGTCATATCGTGTATGTGTTGTATATAGACTGGTATTTTGTGTGCGGTGAGTGAGACGTTGGGGAGATTTAACATTTCTCTGTTTGTGGTTTTGTTCAGTTTTTTTAGATTTATTTTTAATTTTTTAATTTTTTTTTTGAGTTTTGCTGCAAACCATTTTATTAAAGACGCACACACATGTATGTATATATGTGTGTATATAAATATATACACACACATGTATATATATATACGTGTATACATACAATAGCGGGCACACAATGTATATGTGTGTATATATATTAAATATATATATGTATGTATATATATATATAATATATATATGTATATATACACACATAGAAAGGTGTGTATATTGAAATAGTTATATAATGACATAAATATATACATGCGTATGTGTGTAAATATGAAATTACAAATCGACGAAGAAGACTTAGAACTTTTAATTCAGTTTGATCGTTCGTAGAAGTGTGTATGGGTATATATATGTGTATGTATGTATGTATCCATGCTTGTGTGTATATGTATACGTTAGAGTATATATATATATATATATATATATAT
>NC_068995.1:1323063-1324176 GCF_001194135.2 Octopus bimaculoides | reverse complement strand
GTGTGTGTGCGTAAACTGAACATATATCTGTACGTAGTTTATTTGTTGCCAAAGGAGAAGGAAGTGAAATATATATTGGTCGTTATTGTTTAGTCCCAAGTAAACCCTGATTGTTCAGTTCTGTTATTAAAGGCGTTCCAACTGTAACCATCCCTCCTTTCATGTTGTATATCTACCTTGGACTATACTGGTCAACATGTTGGTTGGTCTCTTGAAAGACCGGTAGGTTATGATTGGAGTGAATTTGGCTGTTATCTTCAGCAGGTCGTGTGACCGCCTAGTGTTACATGAAGTCGTTTTACACCGTGGGTGTCTGTGTGGGTGTGTAGATATCACACACACACATATATTCTGGTCAAGACCCGGATTTCGTTGTTTTACACACATATACACGTGTGTATCTGCATGTATGTATGTATATATGCATGTGTTTGTGTGTGCGTGTGTCACACTCATTCACAGAGAATATAGACAGTTCAGACATGAACTGAAGGGTCATTCGAAACATTTCAAGTACATTATCAAATTTATTCTCGCCATGCTAAAGGCTGACAGTAACTTCGAAGTTTCGCCGATCATAGCTTTGTCAGATTGTGAGTGTGTGTGTGTGTGTGTGTACATACAGATCTTGGAGAATTTTCTTAAAAATGAAACAAACGAATCGCTTCTTTATTAAACAATTATATATTTATACACGTGTGTGTATAAATAGACATTACACACATACAAATATATACACACACACACACACATAAATATACATGTATCTATGTGTGTGTGTATGAGGTAGTCTTTGTTTACAACATCACATTCCCCTTTGTAAAAATCAATACATCTATATATCCAGTGTGTATACATGTATACGTGTGTATATGTCTGTGTAATCTGTATGTGCCTACAAAATATTTTTCCTATAAATTTTCGTTTCTTTCCAATATTTCTTCCTTCTCTCGTTCTTTTCAGAAACTTATATCACCCATCCATCCATCTATCTATCTATCTGTCTATCCATCCTCTTGTGTGTGTGAGTGTATAGTACACACACATGTATGAACATGTGTATAATAAGCGTGTGTGTGTGTGCGTGTTGAGTTTATATATATATATATATAT
>NC_068995.1:1320605-1321861 GCF_001194135.2 Octopus bimaculoides | reverse complement strand
TATATATATATATATATATATATATATATATATATATATATATATTCTCCGACACACTGTCATATACGACACACACACACACACACACAGCTATGTAAACTCAAAACCTAAACACAGCGATATATATATTCCAACACGCTTGCTCACGCACACACACGTATATATATGCATACATACATATAGTCATACACACGTACATATCTACCCCGTTTATATATATATAGAAATATACACACACGTATACATACACAAACTCCATATTTAAAAAAATTAATATAGTAGCTTTAATTAAGCCTAATTAAATTCACTAATCAGCGTACATTCTCACCCTCTTTCTCTCTGTCTTTGTTTCTTTCTCTTTCTATCTATTTCTCTTTTTTTACTCTCTCTCTCTCTCTAACTGTCGGACTACGTTCTTCTCTCTATCTCTCTAAATTCCTCTCTCTCACTCTCTGTATTTCTCTTTCTAAATACTTCTCTCCCTCCCTCCCTCCTCCCACCTTTTCCTTACAAAATTAAGCAGACTTCAAAATTCTCCAGTTTCACAATAACCAATAAAAATTCACCGTTTTTTTTTATTCCCTTCCCTCCCTCCCTTCACTCTCTGAATTAATTATTTCAGAGGAGAGAGAGAGAGAGAAGAAGAAAAAGATAGAGAGAAAGAGATGGAGAGAAAGAGAGAGAAGAAAAAGATGGAGAGAAAGAGTGAGAGAAGAAAAAGATTAGAGAGAGAGAGAGAAGAAAAAGATAGAGAGAACGAGATAAAAGGGGGTGGTATTAGAGGAAATGAGACAGCACTTCCACATACACAAATAAACACACACATACACACACACACACTTTTTTCATCTTTCTTATTTCTCATGCGTGTGTGTCAGAATAATATGTATATCATATTTGTGTATGTGTCATACGTACACAGTGTGTGTATATATATATATGTAGTATTTAAATGTATATGTAAGTTAGATATGTGAGGATATAGAATTTAAATTTGTAGAAGCAGCCTCATTTTTCCTTATTTTTTTTATTTTCTTTTTAATTTTCTGTGTCATATTTCCTTCGCATGGACATAAGGAGTTTAATTAAAATGTTTCCGGCTTATAATATTGATTGTCTGTCTCTCTTTTTCTTCCTCCTCCTCTTCTTGCTCTCCTTCTCTCTCTCTCTCTCTCTCTCTCTCTCTCTCTCTCTCTCCCTTCCCCTCATTCTCTGTCTGACTGCCTGTCTGTCCGCCAGTTTAGAAACCAAAAAAA
>NC_068995.1:1315019-1320381 GCF_001194135.2 Octopus bimaculoides | reverse complement strand
ATATATATATATATATATATATAAATGTAGAAAGAGCAGGAGGTAAGGTTATTTATATATTTCTCTCTCTCTCTTTCATACACACTTGTGTGTGTGTGTGTATATATATATATATATATGTATTACTTATAATCATTATACTCAGAAAATATTGACTTTGTGAATATATTGTGTGTGTGTGTGTGTGTGTGTGTGCACATTTGAGTATATAGATCTATATAAGTATACACACACATATATATATAGTGTGTGCGTGTGCATGTATGTCTCTTTTGACTCCCTTAGACGATGCTACAACTTTTCCTCTTCTATATTAACTACATACACACGCGCACACTCACCTACATGTGTGTGTGTATGTGTATATATGTATGTATATGATAATATACATACAGACAGAGAGAGAGAGAGAGAGAAAGAAAAAGTGAGAGGTGTGTGTATGTGTACCTATCTAGATATGCATCTACACACACACACACACACACACGTGTGTGTATATGTGTGTAGGTGTCTTATTCACTGTTATTCTACACAAACACATGACATCCGTTATTGAAAGAATGCCAAATTAACAATCTAAAATGGTTTTGTAGCCACAGGCAGGAAGCCAAAGATCTAACAAGAAAGGGAGGATGTGCGTCGTTGTGACATTCATGGCTTTCTCAAAGATGTTAACTAGTGTGGATGTAGATTTAAGTTTGTCTAGCACACCTAGCACTGCTTCAGGTTCAATTCCACTCTGCAGTACATCTTGGGAAAGTATCTTGTCCCATATTATTGAATTGATTAAAATCTTATGAATGATTTGACTGATGCAAATTTTGTGGAAACCTACCAGAAAATCTGTATCCAATGTTGCATGGTGGAGTTCATTCACCATTTAGTTTTACAAACTCCACCATCACTACCCAGTCCTTGGCTGTGTTTTCTAGCAGATTATTCCTTGTTACAGGCATTCATACCAAGTCTCTGGTCTAAAGCTTCCTATATTGGAAGGTCCCTGTGAGGGGCCATAGCTACATCCCTTCTTTCTCTGACTAAAACTTTGCTTAGCCTTCATTCACGAGTAATTATGACTTGGTAACATTACCATGCTTTGGCTAATTGTTTTAGGGGGCCCTGTGTAGTCCCAGGTCAACAATGTCACCTTCTTGGCCCTCATCATCCTTCACCCAGTGTGACACCTGAGGTGAGAAACAGCTGCACCAGCGAATGACTGGTACTTGCTGAGTAAATTGGAGCAATGTGAAATGAAGTGACTTGCTCAAGGTCACAATCATAAGGTCCTGGAATCAAAGCCATGACCCTTATGATTGTGAGCCCCACACTCTAAACACCAGTCTCTGGTGACCTGAGCCAAGCTGACCCAACCCACTGTTGATCTTCGGAAACTCACAACTTTTTATGGCTTTTGGGAAATCCCTGAAGACTTAAAAGTTTCAATGTAGAACGAGTGAGTGAAGCATGTAACATCATGTAGCATAACATGGATTATTTCACCTACCATGTAACAACGTATTCCTTGTACATGTTATTCTCCTTAACCCTTCAGCATTCAGGTTACTTTTGCCAAATATATTGCCATTGTTTTGAATTTAATCCTGCTTTATTCCCTACCTTTGAGATTTCAATGATGTGATTGTTTATTTTTTGAATAACATTGTAAGATAGGTGTGAGAAGCCAGATCTGGCTGGTTTGAACATGGACCATGTAGAATATTTAGGCTAGAGGGTTAAAGGTATTGCACTGCCATGTAGTAGCCCATTACCTCTTGTATACTTTATATTCCATGAGCATGTCATACCACCATGTAGCAACTTATGCTTCATTCTATGTTTATACTCAGGTATTTTAGAGCACCATGCAGCAATACACTCCTTACATGTCACACAAATCATGCAGCATCCTACTCCTGAGACATGGAGCCTCATCACCATGTAGCCAAATACTCCAGAGATGTTATACATGGTTTGACATTTACACAATGACAACACTGCTGTTGTTGTTGTTTAACCCCAATTGGACCTTTTGTGAGAAGACCCATCATGTAAGATTATACAGGATTATCTAATGGTGTCCTTGTTCTATATTTAACCCTTCTGTTGCCAACCCATCTAAGACCACAACTCCTTGTTTGGGGATATAAACTTCCTTTTTTAAAGTGATCAAATTTGAAAAAAAAAAAGACTTTAATTAAAACTTCATGTTCGTTAATGTTTGAAATCCCAGCTTAATTCCTTTGGTTCCATCCTATCCGAGACTGATCCGCAGGACTGGAGGTGGACAATGGAGAGAGTGAGTGATGGCTGTTGATAAAGAGTTAACAAGTAAAATCCGTAGGCTACAACCTGTTTGAATTCTTTATAATACTAGAAATCGTTAACATACCTGTGCAACACAAGTTTTAATTAAACGTTTTTGTTTCTTTTGTGTTTGTCTTTCACAGCATCCTTGCAGGATTTTTGAGAAGCCATCCAGTATCAGAAGTTTTTAATGAAGAAAATGATGATAGAAATTTTTAAAGTGAAAGTTTCAAACTATTTATCTTCGGCTGGAATAGTTTCCTGAAGACATGAAAGACTGGTGCTGCATCATATTTATATAATTTCTTTCTTTGTTTGCATTTACTAATTATTTAAGATCAGGGAAAGCAAACTAAGGTTTGCTAACGAATTTGAAAAAAAAAAAGAAATCAAATATATATGTATTGATATATATATATATATCTAAAATCATGGCAAGTACAGAAAGTACACTAGAATCTGATAATTTCCCACTGAGTTCTGAATCCGAGTTTTCTAAAATAACGGCATTGGAAGACATGTCGACGACAGACGAAAGCATGAATGCAACAACTGACGAAGCAGACAACTCGTGGGAGACGACCAAGTCGGTGTTAACGGCAACCATAAACAAGGTGAACATTTCCGATTCGGCACAGGGGAGTGTGGGGAACTCAAATTTCACAGTAAACAGCAATAGTAACGATTCAATGAACAACAGCAACAACCAACCAGAGGGTTTATTCTCTGTGGCAGCTAGTAGCACTCTCATAAAGACAGTTGTGTTTCCGGCAGCAAGTGCCAACGGAGGTGACAAACCTTACAAATGCGACACGTGCGAAAAAGCATTTTCATTGCGCCGTGCCCTTAAGGCACACAAACGAGTACACACAGGGGAAAAACCATTCAAGTGTGACACATGTCCGAAAGCTTTCAGCCACCAGGGGGCACTGAAAGCACACAAGAGGGTGCACACTGGAGAGAGACCATTCAAGTGTGACGTGTGCGACATGTCATTTTCACATCGCTCCACTCTCATCACTCATCGAAGGACACACACCGGTGAGAAACCGTTCAAGTGTGACCTCTGTGACGAGGTTTTCTCCTACCGCCAAACAATGAAATCTCATCGCAAAAAACACTTTTTGGCAGCAAATGCCAATGGTCTTGGTGCGACCAATGCAACAGCTCACACCATAGTGAAACGAATGAGATGCGACACGTGCGGTTTGGAGTTTGCCTCAAAAGAGGAAGTGGAGACTCACATTATTGAGGTCCACGTGGAAAAGAAGATCTTTAACTGTCTGACTTGTAAAAAGAATTTCCCCACATCTTACAGTTTGGAGAAACACAAATTGATGCATTTAGTAACAAATTCCTCAAGCTGTAGGTCTGTATCTGGCAGGGTCCCAAACAAATCAGGCAGCAATGGTCCCAGTACTGCTGCTGTTGCTGCAGCCGCTGCTGCTGCCGCCGCTGCTGCTGCGGCCGCTGCAGACGCCAGTTCCGTAGTCGGTGATACGACTGAAGAACGGGTTGCGTCGTTCTCACATGTGCTGAAACAGCAGAAATCAAACAGCAGCAGCAGCAGCAGTCACACCGCTGTCACCACTACTACCACCACCACCATCCTCACCCCCAACAACAACAACAACAACAGCAACCATCATCACAACAACAGTATCACTATCAACAACATCAGCAACAACCACTTGAACAGCAGCGATAGTCGCAGTTGCAGCATCGTTGTCAACAGCAACAGCAGCAGCAGCAAAAGCATTGGCAACAACACCCCTACCACTGCCACTCCCATCATCACAACCACAGCAACAACTATCAGCAACAGCATCAACACCAACATCCCCACTAATATCCCGACCACCACCACCACCACCATCACAAACAACAACAACAACAACAGCAGCAAAAACAACAACATTGTCACTGCAAATCGCATTCATATTGAAGAGTGTCCTTACAAGTGTTGCATCTGTAACGAGGGTTTCCCCTCAATGAAGACCCTAACAGAGCATGAACGGACCCACAACGACGACATGTCGATGAACCTGCTGATGCCGTCATCGCTGCTGTCATCATACACGTGTGACATCTGCGGTGTGGTGTTCTCGCAGAAGTCGAACCTCAACGCTCACAAACGAAGTCACGGGGAAGAGAAATCTCTGGATTACGGTTCCACATCGGCCGTTGTTCCGCAGAAGGACTATTCTGACTCACCTTTCGAGTGTACGATATGTGGTGCCCTCTTCACCAACAACATGTGGTCGAGTAGCTCATAACACGTGCACGCACAATGCACAGATACACACCTGTAAGCACACACACACCTAGATGTACACAAAAGCACATATACTTTCATAAACTACAGGTGTATATACACTTCCATTCAACACACAGGAAGTAGACTTGCACACTTATTCTAGACATACATACACATATACATACATATACATACACCCCTTCCCAAATACATGTAATGCACTCTCAAACACACAACTTCACATACACGCATACATGCAATGTAAGCAACTCAAAGTTACACATGAACACCAGCACACACACACACACACACACACACACAAGCACACATTTCACGAGGAAGTGTCTTTTAAACACTAATACGTTATAATTACTATTACTACTAAATAATAATAACAATAACGATAATTAATCTTGGCTTGGGTAAGTCGCAAGATATGTGGGGAGAGAAGTAGGGTGTTAATGAGGTTCTCATCACATCAAGGCCTCTCTTTCTCTATTTTAAACTCTACAAAGCTTGCTACAATTAGCGACAGATAATAATAATAATAATAATAATAATAATAATAATAAATAATTGGGTGGGACTGGCCAGAGTGGCTGGAGAATGGACTGGAATACTTCAGCATCACTGCTTCGGTGCCTGTTTTCTTGGATCCTGTTGAAGGATGATGGAAGTCAGTGGCATAGGTTGGCAGACGTGGGGCTCTTGATAAAATATATTTGGCGAGGTTGATGGGATTTTTTTAGAACTTACCTTTCTACACCCCTCCCCCCTCGCATCTGCTCTCACTTTGTCTCT
>NC_068995.1:1308013-1313013 GCF_001194135.2 Octopus bimaculoides | reverse complement strand
TGATGTCTGGTGGTGTTGTCGTTGTTGTTCTTGTTGTTGCTGTCATTCCTTCGAGTATCGCACATTTTGATCGGGGACGGAACGTTTGAATGGGAAAGGAGAATGTTTGGTATATTTGAATGACTGGAGAAAGTGTGTATAACACGGATGGTTATACATACTTGATTATTCGTGTGTGTATATATATATGAATGATTCTATTTCATATGTACATGTATATTTTTACACACACACACAAAACAAATTAGGGCATAAATATTTGTGAACATGTTTATTACACACACATATATATATATATATATATATATATATATATATATAAAATATGTACATGTGTGTATGTATAAATATAGATGTCTGTGTATAAGTATTTTTATGTGTTTATAGTATATATATGTATCATGTATATGTGTTTATAAATATATATGTATATATATGTGTGTATGTACATATATAAATATATGTACATGGACATAAGTATTTTCTATGCTTATAGTATGTATATGTGTATACACACACACACACAAACTCCTGCTCTTAAATCTCCTACCTACTTATTTTCCTTAAAAAAATCAACAATATCACAAACTTTTGTTTTAATTATTGTAAAAAATGTAATTAACAGTCACATTAATAATTCCATAATAATTAACTGGAAACAATTAGAGTGCTGAAAGAATTAATTGGGATATTTTCTTTTTATTTACCAAGTGACACGTTGGCCCCTACTCATTGTGATGTCATTGTTTCTCATTTGATTATCTCATTTACTTGGGTTTGATATCTCGTTAACGAAGAGGCCAATAACGAACCCTGGCAGTTGGAAGACCAAACCGTCATTTAGTGATCTGTGATGCATGGGGTTTTCTTGTTGAATAGTCACGAAGGAAGGTGGAAACAGATAAATACAACCCCCTTAAGTAGGAAATAGCCCGGTTATGGAAAATGAAAAAGGGGAAGCTGGTGCCAATTATTACTGGACTCTTGGGAATGGTATCAGAAGGCTTCAAAAGGAATATAAAGGAAATTGGAATAGAATGCCCAGTAGAACTGTCACAAAAGGTTTGCCTCCTTGGCACTGCCAGGACTGTAGGCTGCAGGTAGCAAGCCTGCTATGCATAGAAGACTCCAGGAGTTCCATAAAGACCCACGAGAAAGAGAAAATAATAATAATAATAAGGGTTTCTCTGATAGGTCCATGGCCTGAGATTTTGGAAAGGAGATCATTCAATACCATTGGCCCCAGTTATTGACTGGTCCTTGATTTTATTGTTCCCAAATGGATGGAAGGCAAAGTTGAACTTAGAACGTAGAGTGTCAGAAGAAAAACTTTTGAGAATTTTATCAGATGTGCTAACAATTCTCACAGCTCACCACCTTAATAATAATAATAATAATAATAATAATAATTTCTGATTTCGGTTGAAGATCAGCAATTTTAAGAAAAGAGGCTTAATTAATAAACACCCCCCCCCCCTATTATTTGAGTGGTGTCGTATTTCATTGACCTTTGAAAGGATAAAGTCAGCCAAGACTTGATTTGATCTCAGAACAAATACCACAGTCTGTTTTGTACGACACTCTACCGATTCTGCTTATCTGTCACCTTTAGGGAATTGAATAAATTATGATAATAAAGGGAGTAAACTTTTTGGCAATTAACATGAATGCAGTTCTGAAGTAATTTCTTTAATTAAGTAATAGGGTTTGTTAAGAAGAATGTTTGCTTGGTTTTCAGGTTAAGCTGGACGCCAAAGTATTGTTAATAATAATCTTAACTATTTCTATATATGCAAATTTTGAGGAAGGGGTTTTAATTTGGTGCGTGTGTGTGTGTATGTCATAAGACTTGTATCAACTTTTCAGAGAACTTTGGATCTCGAAGCACATCACATTGTTATAAATAATAACGTGTATTCAACCTAATATTTACAGCTTTAGGTGATATGCTTCAAGATGCAGTGTTCCCCCCAAAAGGATATATGTGTGTGTGTGTTTATATAAATGTAAAAATCTGTATGTACTCCAGCATATATACTTACTCAGATGTGTGTGTGTGTGTGTGTGTGGATGTATAATTTTCAAAATCCACCTTTTGAAGGCAATTCATTAAATCAGTTTTAATTATCCGGTGGAAATATTTTACGCATTTAAGATTTTTTTCAAATAAACATTTGTCTTGTTTACATTTACATGTATGTGTGTGTGCGCATATATGTCTGTCTATGTATGTTTGTGTATAAAAGTGGATGATCTGATTCCATGAACAACTATTAGCATGGATGTATTTTATGTCATTTATAAAACAAAAAAAAATCTGAAAAAAATTGTTTTTTTGTTACTATCCCTTCATGGGTTTTTCTTTCTTGTCCCCTATAATTGACCCTTAAATTTTGCTCAGATCTAATTATGTGACACGAAATTACTGATGAATTTTTTTTCTTCTTTCCCAGCTTTTCTTTATATTTTTTTCCCCCTCTCCTCAAATATACAAGGTGTTTTCAATTTATATCATTCATTATTTTTGGACATTTTTCATGCCAATCTACATCTTTTATATGTGTGTATACATATATATATATATATATATATATATACATATATATATGTATGTATATATATTTATGTCTGTCGATCTATCTTATTTTGTCTGTCATTGACACATGTAGACATGTACATGTCTACATACATAGTTAAATGTACATGTATGTTTTACGTGGGTGTTTGTATGCATATTGGATTTCTTTCATAGACTCCAATCTGCCTCTGAACATCTGACAAGGTGGACATGTCCTACATGCCCATAAAACTTAAAGTAATCTTGAGCTAAGTTAAATCATGATTAAATATAACACGTGTGTGTGTATACATACATACATATATATGTGTGTGTGTGTGTGTATATATATATATATATATATATACACATGTTTCTATGTATGTGTAAATATTTATGTATGTGTGTGTGTGTATATATACATATATACACATGCATAAGTGTGTGTATGTGTTTGTATGCACATTTTCCTACTCAGCTTTGTTCTCTTTGGTGTATGTTGTTTTCACTCTCTCTCTCTCTCTCTCTATCATCATCATCATCATCACTATTACAATCATCACCTCTGCCACCATCTCCATGTCTCTGTCTCTTGCTATGGTATTAGAGTTTTGTACTAGGCACACTTATGCACCCATAACTAGCTTCGAAATTAAGGGATAGAAATATTCTGTGTATGGTGGTGGTGGGGGGGCGGATTATATATATTCGTACACACACACACGCACGCACACATTGTGTGTGTGTATGAAAATACATGTAGTCTCTATGAAGACATATGGATTTACCGATGTGAAGATCTACTGATCTATGCTTGAAAGCATTCCCATGTGTATTTAAGACCATGTATTTTAGTCATTCAGTAACATGTATTCATCTAATCCATGCTTGTATGGAAAATAGACATAAAACAAGTGTGTGTGTGTGTTTATGTGTGAATTGTTTTGCCAATTCCATGCCCTCACCAAGAACCAACTTCACAGAACTTAGATAAGTTTTCTTGCCATAACACAACTTTGTGCCCTTGCTCGATCTTCTCAACATTTTGTTGTCATCTTTTTACCATTACTGACAGCATCAGCCCCATCACCTTCATTATCAACATCATCATCATTGTCATGCTGTTTGTACTTATTCCACGATTTCGAAATAGAGTTTGGCCATGTTGCTCGAGCAGTTTTTATAATAGAGTGTACACAACACTATATATATATATATATATATATATATATATATACATATACACACACACACACACAGACACACATATACTCTACATGTGTACAAATACTCCCCATGAATATATATTGTTTACATCGTAAAAATTTAGAAACTCCAAGTAACTTTATCAGAGGAACTTGCAATTAAATTTTAGATTAAAAAAAACTCTTTTGGATGGGAAAAGCACAAGGGGTTTTTAACCAAATATTTACTTTATATATACATACATACCATAATGAACCCTTTATACACATGAATACATATACGTACACATATTATAACATATGCACAGATATACAAATATATGTTTGGCTGTAATGCGACATAAATGGTTGAAGGGGCAACTATTTTGTGTATTGCACTTATCGGTAGTTGTCATTTTGAGCCACCTCATCTACACACACACATTCACTCACCCTAGAGACTGCTGTCTTCCATGATCTATAAATGATATTCTGCTGAAAAATATCCACACCATTCCACCATTCTTTGCCGTTCATTTTTTTTCTCATAAAACCTTTCTTAACAAACCTCACATCAGGCATATCTGCATGTCCCCATTTAGCCAAAACCAATTCCTAAAATGAAATCCTATCTCAAATACTCTCTGCCTCCTTCCTCTTCCTTTATTTCTATCCAATCCTGCTTGATATGGCCCTCCCCACTCAGATGTCATTCCAAATCCTACTTTGTATGTCTGTGTATTTCTCTCAACCTTTTGCATATAATATTCTTTCATTCATAGGGTTTCTTTTTTTTTTATCTCCTACCTACTCTATATACACACACATATATATACATACATATGTGTATATCTTGATAAATTTCTCCCATAACTTGACAAATTGCCAGTGGCTATTTTTGCTTTCTTTTTATTTTTTGTGTATACACACACACACACACACACACATGTATATGTATGTTGAATAAAATTATGTATGAAAATAGATACGCATGTAGTTCTACATAGAGGACATGTGTATGTATTTTGTATTGTATAACATTGTTGTGTGCATGTATGTATATATGTTTGTGTATACACACACACACACACACACACACTCTTTCATGTAGAAGTTGTTAAATGTGATACAAAAAAAATGCATGTTTGAAATTGTCATACATTCTTCTCTCATCAAAACATTTTGTCTTTTCTCTCTTTTCCTTTTTTTCCTTCTCTTTTCTTAAAAAATATGGAGAAAAAAATTATTTTTTAAAATCT
>NC_068995.1:1306439-1307821 GCF_001194135.2 Octopus bimaculoides | reverse complement strand
AATACTGATCTTTCTTATGGATTAAAGGAAAATTGATGATTAATAATAATAATAATAATAAAAGAAAATAAATAGCACTCAGAAAAGGGAACCCCTCCCCCTACATGCAGACACACACACATACACATACATATACACACTCACCATAAAATATAATGCATTCAATTTTCTAATTATCGTTTTCTCTTCAGCCTGTAATCTCGTTAATATTTCAAGTGCTGTGTTCTGAAATTGCATTCATCGTTCTTGAATTTTAATTTACAATATTTTTTTTTTGTGCTATCTCTTTTTTTTTTCTTTTTTTTTTTTTGTAATTTTTACAGTATGTATTATTTTTTCTGATTTCAAATTTAAAACAAAAATAATGGAATTTTAAATAATAATAAATTCAATCAAAACTGCATAATGAAGAAACTAATAAATACAACAGAATGAAGTCGAGGATATACATTCATATATATGATGATGATGATATGCATGCACATGTGTATGTATATACATGTATATGAATATATATGTATTTTGTGTGTGTGTATATGTATGCACACATATGTGTGTGTGCACATATAAATTTTTATATATGTGTACATATATGTATTTAATTCTAACACGTGTATTCTCCTTCACCCATTCTGTTCTGTTTCTAAAATCCGGTGCTGAGCTCAACTCGTGTCCTAAAAGTTGTCCACATATTGGTACTAGATGACTGCAGAGAAACAGAACCATCGTAATTCTAGCAGGAATATGGATGCTGGCTGAAGACATTCCAAGACAACACCTTTTTATCATTACATAACCATTTCATCATTTAGTTTCTTTTCTTTTAGAAAAGCAATTATCATGCCAATTGTATGTCTGTATCTATCTATCTATCTATCTTTCTACGTGTGTGTGTGTGTGTTCATATGTTTATATACATGTGCTTGTACAAAGCTAGTGTGTGTTTTACTCTGTCACTGCTCAGATCCTGGTCTGCTGTGAAACAGCAATGGACTTGAATATCAGTGAGAGAGTAAACCATTGACTCTATATCAGCTGTTTAGTACATACATACACATGTGTATATATATATATATTTTAGAAGTGGTTGACAGCCAACCTTTGTAAAATGAATTTTATATTCTACATCAGCTTTTTGAATGTTTGATGTGTGTGTATAGGATTTTACAACAATTTTAAACAATGCAACTTGTGTGTGTGTGTGTCCAAGCATTGTATTGTAAAATATTGCATTGTAAAAGGTTTGGGCTTTGCATAATATCATGCACACACGCACACGCACACACACACACACACACACAGCTGGAGTCTTCCTTTTGTGCTGACATTTGTTTCCCCCCACCACATCATTCTCTTCCCTTCTTTTCTTGACAGCTTCAGGG
>NC_068995.1:1303343-1305629 GCF_001194135.2 Octopus bimaculoides | reverse complement strand
AGGTGGGGGTAGTTAATTTAGCTGAAATTTAATTATAAATAATTACCTTGCTAAAGGAGTGTTTATTTTTGAATGAATAAATAAACAAACAAGAATTGGACATCTTTGACCCCAAACAATGTCACCAATCAGTTGTCTCTTCCCTTTTCCACCATCTTCATCAATGATGCTATAACCTTTACTCACCATTTTTGACATGTTTGAGTTTAATTCCTCTTGCTGCCAACTTTGTTTCTCTTTTTGGATGATATGAGGTAGCTTTCTCTTTATATGTATGTATATAGGTGTGAATATATATATGTGTATATAAATGTATACATGTATATATAAGTACAGATACATACACACACACACAAGATACAAATATAAACACCGAACATGTGCTAAAGCTCAATTCAATCAACTGTAACAAACTTATGGCCTTGTGCCAGTCTGCCAAACTATTATTATTAATTAATTTCATAATGATCCAGCATGTTAATTAACAAAAGACTCACTGACAAGATTTTGTGAAACCAGTCCCACTTTTTCAATTCTTGTTATATTTTTATCATTATTATTATTATTGGTGGAATGGCAGAAAATCCTTAGAGCTTTGGACCAAATGCCTTGCAGTACTTTGTTCCAGCTCTTTACATTTTGAGTTCAAATTCTGCTATGGTTAACTTTTGCCTTCCATCCCTCCAGGTTCTATAAAGTTCCAGTCAAGTACTGGGGGTTGATCTAATCGACTGCACCCTTCCCTTCAAATTTCAAGCCTTGTCTCCATGTTAGCAACATTGTTATTAATTATTATTATTAATTATTCTTAGTAAATGAAGTGGCCAAGTAGGTGAGATGTTGAACTTGCAACTGCTTGTTTGTGGGTTTGTTTCCTTCTTACAACTGTTGGCATTTCATTTTGTGTCGTTGGGCAGGATACTTAAAATCTATGTGCCTCACTTTGTCCAGCTGTCAGTGGAATGAGCATTATACGACAGAGGGTAGAAGTTGAATGAGAGAGACTGTTGTTGTTGTCTTAGCCAGCCAGAGGCAGACACTTGTCTCTCTGCTAAAAAAACCTGCATCTATGAAGACGTGTGACCGACTTTCTATATTTCTGTGCTTTGTGTGTACAAATTGTCTATTATTGTTGCACTTTTGGAATTTTGGGAGATAGAAAAATGGTATTTCTATAAAGCTAATTTACCATGATGCATTGTGCCTTAATTGGTGGAGGGCTCTCTTCACAGATTTCTTTGCATCTGTTCCAAGACCTCTTTAAATGCCAAAATGGGATTAGGTTCCTGTATTTTTTTCATTTTTTATTATTATTTTTTTTTATTGCAATATTTTTAATCCATCGAAAACAGAATTATGTTTTTCTCTCCATTTCTAATAAACCAAAATGTCTCGCTTGCAGAAACTTTTGGAATTTTCTATTTCATTTTAGGAATTTGTATTCATTCTTTGTTCTTCCTCTCATTTTTGCATATTTTTAAAAATCTCTTTTTGGAACAATTCCATGTTGCAGTTGAAGAAATATCTTCCAAAATAACCACAAAATGATTTGTAAGTGCTTGTATCAATATATAAACAAGCATGTGTGTGTGCGTGTGTGTGGTGAAGGTCACATTGTGTTCAATGAAGACTGCTGGTTGTTTGCTAAGATAATGAGTTGAGGACTGGCCAGTGATTCCAGCTATAATGGGCACAAGGTCTCTAAAAGACTCGTCAGTAGGAGCCTGTTAATTTATGCTGCTAAAACATTTTTTGCATGTTTTGTTCTGCCTCAAAGAATTTTGACAACTGGTATGCTCACACCATTTTTTTCTTTTTACATTTACAAATTTCATGACTCTCATGTTTATATATATATATGTATATATATATGTGTGTGTGTGTATGTATACATATGCACATTTATATATAATACGCATGTATGTATATATAAGTAAATGTGTGTATATATATGTGTGTGTATGTATGTATACATATATATATTTATGTATTATACATATAAACGTGTGTTACTTCTAATGCATTGAATTTTTTGTCTTTTCGTAAATTTTGTGAAATTGTTTGTAAGAAAATTATTTAAAAAAAAAAGACTTTTATAGCCCTTGAGTAGGCAAAACGAATTGTTTTTTTCCTTTTATATTTCATTTTTAAAATTTCAAAGAAAAATAAATTTCTGAACGAAACCCTGCAAGACTATTGGGACTGGATCTGTGGTTATTTTCAAGTGACTGGGTCACTTACCGACGCTTTCATTGTCTCAAAGATGATAAAAATTTAACAAAAAAA
>NC_068995.1:1302184-1303333 GCF_001194135.2 Octopus bimaculoides | reverse complement strand
AAAAAAAAAAAAAAAAAACCTGAAAGAGAGGGGCAAAAAAAAAATTGTTTTACTTATAATAATGGTGATTCATTTATCATCATTTTTATTTTTATTCCTTTTCACTTTTTTATACTAAAATTTATTTATTTTCTCTTTTTTCTCCCTTTTTACTCCTCTTCTCACTTTCCCAGACTGTTTTCATCTCGCTTCCTTGAAATTTTTTTTCCATCATTTTTCATGTAATTTGTTGTAAATTTTTGTATAAATCAATCGAACACACATACACACCCACCCACACACACTTATACGCTCAGAAACACACACACACACACACACACAGAAAGAAAGAAAAAGAAAATATACAAAAAGCAGTATAAAGACACAACTAATAAAAACACTAAATTTGTTGAAAGAATATATAATAAACCATAATGAACAAAGATATTAAAAAAACAACATATCCGTCCGAATTCAATTTAACCATTTTTTTCTCTCTCTCTCTCCCACTTTCTCTTTTTTGTTCCGCAAAAATAAAAATAAAAAAATAAAAATAGGACAAATAAAAACAATAAAAATTTTTTATTACTTTGACAAAAAAAAATTTTTTTTCATTATTTTCTTTCATTACAAAACTGCAGACAACGTCTAAATTATTGAAGAAAAAAAAAATTCTTGTTTGGAGAATAATAAATCCCTGAGAACAACGAATTTCTCCATTTATATTTGTTTATGTGTACATATATATATATGTGCATGTGTGTATATATATATACACATACACTTACTCACACACACAATATATATGTGCATACATACATAAATATATAGGTATATACATATACATGTGTGTGCATATATATATATATATATAGACATGTATAATATATATGTGGGTGATTTACGGAATAAAAAATAGACCCAGCCCCCAGCCCCTAACTAAACTTTTTTTAAAATACAATGTTTGCAATTTATTCAACAAGAAAGCTACATAGTTCAGATATTTATCGTCCAAAAACCTTAAAAATCTGTTAATAAAAAAAATTAAAAACAAACAAAAAAGATTAAAAAATCTTTTCTTCTTCTACCTATATCTCTTCTCTCTTTTTTTTTTTAAGCTTATCTTGTGCTTACACATACACACGTAATAATAATAATAACACAAGAGAT
>NC_068995.1:1278957-1301906 GCF_001194135.2 Octopus bimaculoides | reverse complement strand
TTTTTTTTATTTACTGAATTTTTTGCCTCAAAATCTTTGGCTTCAGCTAATCACCTGGACGTTTTGTTATTAAAGTAATGTGTTTAAAGTGAAAACAAAAAAAAAAAAGAAAAAAAACTCTGGTCTTCCATTTGTTGTTGTTGGTGTTGGTTCTTTTCTTCTTTTTTTTCTTCTTTTGGAAGGGGGAGAAGTGCTTTTCAGCAGATTTTTTTTACCAGCAGAGATAGAATATTTCCTTGTTACTCCTTCATCTCCATTTCTGGCATGTGTGGCTTCAACAAGTTCCATCACAAATAAATGGAAAACATAAAGGAAAAATTTAATACATAAACAAAACAATATAATAATTCTTTCTATTATTGGAACAAAGCCTGACATTTGAAGGAGGAGATTGAGGGGCTTCAACTCCAGTGTTCTTCACTGGTATTTATTTTACTGACCCCTGAAAGGCAGAGTTGACCATGGCAGAATTTGAACTTAGAAGAAATACCATTAAGCATTTTGTCCAAGTCCGATTACCCGGTTACTTGAATTTATTGATTGTGGAAGGCTGAAAGGCAAAGATAAGCGTGGCAGGATTTGAACCCTGGATGTAAAGTACCAGAAGCAGCAACACCAAGCCTTTTGTCTCAGGCGAACAATTTTGCTAGCTTGTTAAATAATAATTATAAATAATGGTTTCAAATTTTTCCACAAGGGCATCAGTTTTTTGAGGGGAGTGTCTGAGTCAATTACATTGAGACCCAGTGTTCAAGTGATACTTTATTGACCTTGGCAGGATTTGAACTCAGGCTGAAAAGCTGCATAGCATTCAGTGTGCTAATGATTCTGCCAGCTCGCTGCCTTAAATAATAATAATAATAATCCTTTCTAGTATAGGCACAAGGCCTGAAATTTGGGGGCAGGAGAGCCAGTTGATTACATCAACCCCAGTGTTTCACTGGTACTTAATTTATTGACCCTGAAAGGATGAAAGACAGAGTTAACCACAGCAGAATTTGAACTCAGAATGTAGCAACAGGCGAAATACCACTAAGTATTGCTAATGATTCTGCCAGCTCGCTGCCTTAATAATAATAATAATAATAATGGTAGTAGTAATAATGGTAGTAGTAATAATAATGGTAGTAGTAATAATAATAATAATGGTAGTAGTATCTCACCTTCATGAAAGAACAATGTACAATAATTAAAGAGAGATTGGTTTTAAAATTATTTTATTATCAAAATTTAAAATGATGCACAAAGATCTGTTTTAAACACTAAAGAAATAAGAATCAATTCTTGGTGTAGAATTGTGTTTTAGGGATTTCTTCCTTTTGTTGATGTCTGGACTCGGGTTTTCAGCAGGCCTGGAATTAAAGAAGAGGAATTTCTTTGTTCACCATAAAGAAGACATTAAGGACAGCACAGGATAAAACTTTTGGTGAGTGGGATTTGTGGACAACACTGAGAATTCCCCAATTGGGAGTGGACATGCAAGGGTTACTACTTATGGTAAAAAAAAAAAAAAACATAAAACCAAGGGTGCCCTGATTTCTGGGGCAGGTTCCTTTTCACAGTTCTTTATCTGTGATTTACAGGTGTATGCTCAGGGCACACCCATTCACTCACCACTCTCATCCACCTTTCAACAAAATGGCTGAAGTTGATGAGGGATTGATCAAAGAGGAAAGTGTTTGCCATCATTCCCTTTGATCATGTCCACCCCAGGCATATAAAAAAAAAACTGCCTGCCCTTCCTAGTTAGAAAGCAGCAGCAAAAATGGATTCAGTTGATAGCCAGATCTGTCCCACATGTGACAGTGGATGTTCAACATGGATCCACAGGCCAGCAAAGCCATAAACTTGCTATGCTATCCAGACTGGGCATTATTCATATCAATCAATCTCACCTGAGAGTAGAGATCATCGTTTACTGCCTATTTCCACCTTCTCTAATTAAAGGTGTGAAAGCTGTGTGTGCAAAGGTCGGAGGTTACTTCTCCACACCTCCCTCCCCTGACAAAAGGGGACATGGTCAGAGTTTAGATTGAATAAAACAAAAAACAGAAAGCGACCCACCTTTTAAGCTGGGCAGAATTCTTCAGTTCCTTTCCTTGTTCTACCAGAATCTTCCTGATTGTTGCTTGGTTTAAACACAGATCAACATGTTCATTGAAAGTAGACATGTCAGGAATTAGTATGTCTTTGTGACAAATGGGACATTGGTGTACCAATTCTGTTGTCTGACCGTTGTCCCTCTCGGTAGGGAACTCCTTGTCTTGAGGAAGTTTTGAGGTTGTCTCGGCTGGTGAGTGAAACTGTGTGTCTACACTGACACAACCAGTTGATCCCTGAAACTGAGGTGGACAGCTAGGAGCAATCTCATTGTTTGGACTGTCTCCATGGTTACAACTAGTGTCCACTTTAATCATAGATTCACTAGTTTCAATAGAATTTTCAGTGGAATGGGGAAAAAGTTTCATTGAATGTGAGTGAAAAATTGAACAATCTGTTTGACCAGTATTAGCTGACCCATGAGATTGACCACTGGTCACACTGTCCAACTGACCACTATTACATATTTTTTGTAATTGTTCAGTGACATTGCTGCTGCTTCTCTGGCCACAGTCAGACCTAGTCTCTACTTTGTTACTGTCCTGATTGATTTCTTGACCAGTCTGAACCTCTGTCTCTTGTTTATCACTGGCCAGACTCCTTCTCTGACCACTCTTAATTTTTTGTATTTTCTCAGTGACCAAACTGATTTCTTGACCCGAGTCGACCTCTTTCTGTAGTTTATCACTGGCCAAATTAATTCTCTGACCCGAGCCAATCTCTTTCTGTAGCTTGCCACTGGCCAGACTATTTATCTGACCAGTTTCAACTATCTGCTGTACTTTCTCAACAACCAAACTACTTTCTTGACCAGTCTCAACCTCCTGTTGTAGTTTATCACAGTCCAAACTATTTATCTGACCAGAGTCAACCTCTTGCTGTAGTTTATCAGTGACCAAATTGATGTCTTTCTCAGAGTCGACCTGTTTCTGCAATTTGTCACAGACCATACTATGACTCAGACTAGTCTTAGCTGCTGTCTGTTGCTGGTCAGTGATATCTTCATTATTCAACAGACCACCAGCATCAACTTGTTCTGAACTAATAGTTTCATCCAATATTGATCTGTCTGTCTTCTCAACAACAACTCTATCTGTGGATTCTGACCATTTCAAAGACTCACTGGAACCCAAACACTGCTTTACTTCTTCTCTTTTATTTACATTAGATTTAGAAAAATATTTCAATAAATTGCAGTTCTTTACGGTTTTCTTTGAAAATTTATTGTTTTGTATCTTTTTAAGTTTGGTTTCAATATTGGAGTCAAATGGTTTCGGGCCAGTGGAATTAGCAATGTCTGCAGAAGAACAATCAGTACCATTTTCTTTGTTATCACAATCAGACTGTTTCTTGTGTGGGTTTGTAACATCTTCAGGACAAATCTTAACAAGATCAATTCTGTCAACTTTTGAAGGTTCCTCTTTTGTTCTATGAAGTCTTGTAAGCATTTGTTCCGTGTTTGCATCATTTAATTCTGAAACTTTAGAAATATCTGCAGTTGTAGTCGAGCACTTAGGGGAAGGTTTTTCACAGCCACTTACTAATAATTCTTCAGAATTACTGAGTTTACTTACAGATGGTGAAAGACTTTTATTTTCATGGAGACAGCTTTCTTCCTCAACCTCAGCAACACCATCAGAAAACGGATGGTTCTTAAGTGTTCCAGAATCAACACAACTTCCTAATATTACACCATTGCTTTCTTTTGGCTCAATTTCTGAAGAATTCTCTTTTGTACCAGTCTTTTTACAGTCCTTTCTTTGTTTCAGAATATTTTCAGTTTCAGAAAGGTTTTCGCATTTACACTCAGAAGATTTTTCAAGACAAGAATCTGTTGGAATTCCATTTCTGACAAAAGTTTCCTCAAATACAGTCTTCAAGTTTTTCTGGGTCATTTTGGTTTTTTTCCTAGTTTTTCTTGAAGTTTTGATGGTAGAGAATTCTAAAAAATCTTCAAAATCTGCATTGGTTATCACTGGGGAAGTCCTCTTTGTTTTTCGATCATTTTCCCTGGATTGCTGCAACAAGCACTTATCAATATGAGCATTAAACAACCTCAGATTCTTCGGACATTTTCTATCACAAATTGGACAATAATGACCAGGACTTTCAGAAATTCCCTTCTCCAGACAGTCACTAGAACTCTCAGCCTGTCCACACTGATTTGGTGCCATTTCATTTTGGTATTTTCCCTCATGTTCAGTAAGTACGTTCGTATCACTCAGAGAGGAATCTTTCTTCAGGAAATATTCTATACTATCCTTTTTTGCAAACTGAGACGATGAAATAAGATTGGACATCCGGACACCTAGAAATAAAGAATAATATTCATGTTGCCATAACTACAAGGGGAGATATGATAAAATATCAACAACAGTTCATTTGCCTGTTCATTTTTACATTTGTTTTTCCATGCTAGAATAGTTAGACATGTTTTATTGAGGCATTGTCTTACAACCAGAGAACCTTCCTAACACTAAACCTTACCTGTTTCTTTCAAGCAGATCTTATTCCAACCATCTTTGAAAGTGTAAAGTTAGCAGATGATATCTTGACAGGAAAACGACAAGAAACTTTGCTGTTTGTAGCTCAGTGCTTTTTCACACAAAGCACGCAAGATGAAAATGGTGAAGAGACGACAGTGTTAAAGGATAACGAGTAGGGAAGAGAGAGAAGAAAAGAGGATAACTAAAAGAAAAGAAAAAAAAGGAAGTCATGTCTCTTGGGTACTAACTATAATATCATGGACCCTTGAGCCCTTATTATTATAATTAACATGAACAGAGATTAAACAGGATATTTATAGATGCATTAGCATTTCAGTCGAGGAAAAGCAGGTTACTGCTCCTTACTTGGTCTTTAATGTCATAAATTCAAAGAAATATTTCTTACCCATCAACCGAAGCCTGAAAGGTTTTGGCATTGAATTTTGAATTTCTGATTGAAGAAAATTCCTGGCGACATTATAGATCTGAACCTCGTCACATGTATGGCGAGTGAGCGTCTGGGACTTGGTTTTCACATCGAAATCTACTGTTTTTATTTTCAATGAGACAGTCCGACCCTGAAAACAGAACAAGAGATGGCACTGGTAAAAATCATCATCATCACCATTTTAATGTTCCCACTTGAGGCAGATTTTCTACAGCTAGATGCCCATCTTGTGCCAACCCTCACCTGATACCAAGAAAGGTAATATATTCTCATGGCAGGAATTTTCTCACAGAATATTGGAAATGAATGACAGTGACACTTATTTACAACACAAGGAGACCACACACAAACACACACACTCACAGGCACAGTCTCACATACACGCCCATTGGGTTGAGGGATTTTTTTTTCCTTTTCCTTTCTTTTATTTGTCAGGCAATTTACTTGGTGACCTCACTAGTGTTGGTGCTACGAAAAAAACATCCAGTACACACTGTAAATTGGTTAAAATTAGGAAAGACATCCAGCCATGGAAACCACGACAAAGCTGTCATTGGGGCTTGATGGCTCTTAACAATTGTAACTATTTAAATTCCTGAAATATTTCAAAGAGACCATCCTTAAAACAGATATGATAAACAATTCTTTAAATGTAATCCAATTCCAATGAATTCCTTACCATGAAATTCTGTTCCTGGAGGTCAGAAGCCAATATCTTACTTAGTTCTAGGCATTTGTCATAGAGTTGGGCCGGATCACTGAGTTCAAAAAATGTCCTGTAAAACAAACGTTTACTATTTTAGCACAAGTTCCACACCAAATACTTGTAATCTAAATTCTTTCTTTTTTGACTAATTTACTGACCATTAAACTATACGATTCCGTGGAGAATCGATAAGTTTCAAGGGACGTAACTGAAAAAGATCCATCTGTTTAACCAGTATTAGCTCCCCTGTATAGTCCTATCTAACTACGCTGATACCTTTCCTTGATCATACAGCTGCCCCCACCTCTACAGCCTACTCTTGACCCCAGGCAAACTGAGATGGAGGTATGTGCTAATATGTCTTGATATGGCAATCGATTGGCATTTAGCTATGTTCCTTTGGTTTCGAGTTTGTATCTTGCAGTGGTTTAGCTCTGCTCTACCTCCTTCCAGGAAGTCAATAAAAGAGAAGCCAGTCAGGTACCAGAGCCAACAAAACCAATCCAATAAGTACCAAGGGAGCATGGATTCTCTGACCCCTTCTTTCGTACTGTAACCTCTCGTCTTTAAGCATCAGGTCACCTTCTTTTCTTTCTCATAATCCCAAAGGGATGGGGTTCTTGCTCTTGCAAGCTGCATGGTCACCTCACTAGTGCTGGTGCCACAAAAAAATGCACCCAGCACATGCTATAAAGGGGTTGGTGTTAAGAAGGGCATCCGACCCTAGAGACAGTCCATCAGATTCTGTCAAACCATCCAAACAATGCCAGCATGAAAGACAGACACCAAATGATGATGATGATGACCTACATCCATGTATATTTAGTCTTGCTGTGAAATTCCTACCCCAGCATCTATGGTTTTGAGTTTGTTGAATGATCAAAAATATAAAACTTACTGTTCAGTACTCAAGCTTTTTCTATCACCATCACTAAAGAAAAACAAGAAACATAAAAAAATAGTTTTTCTTAGAAAAAAAAAGATTTCACTTTGTTAAAACCATTTTATATTTAACCCTTTTGACAGCAACTGGCCTGAGGCCCTCCACCACCACTCATTCTATGGTATCAGCTTCTTGTTTTAAAATTATCTAAATTTAAATCTTCCATCAAAATTCCACGTTAATTTATGTTCCAGACACCAGTTCAATAATGGCAAAGTTTACCACATTCTTCATTATTTTCAAAATTAACTGAAACAAAAGCAGAAAAATTAATTTCAACAGAAAAATATGGCAAGAAAAAGGTTGAAGTTATTTCTAGTTGTTCTTGTTTAACTCCAAATCAGCCCTTTATTACGTAAATTTTGATCAGAGGTGTTTCAGCCCAAATCACACTATTTTTTTTTTTTTTATCAGGCAGGGTCCAACCACAAACACAATATCCCGTGCAACCTTCCCATTTTAACAATTTTCCTTATCATATTCCTGTTGAAATCCATTGCCTTTGTTTCAAATCATTTCAATCATGTTGAAGAGTTTATTAAAATCATTTTCTTATTAAACTGGTGCCTGAAATATAAATAAACATGGAATCGGATCACTTTAAAACAGGAAGTTTGCATCAAAGAACTCAGTGTTGGGGGGTGGAATATCAAAAGGGTTCAAGCAGTGAGATTTGAAAGAGGTTTTGCTGCTATTGCTATCAGGTCAAGAGATCACAGCCTTAGATGGATGAAGTGACCCCCAAAGAGACCTCTTTAACCCTTCAGCATTCTGATTCCTCTGTCAAATGTTCTGCTTATTTATTCACATTGTTTTCAATTAATCAGGCATTCTATCTCATCGCTTCAAGAGATTTTCATGATGTGAATTTTTTGCTTTCAGAATTACATTGTAGGGTAGGTGTGAGGGGCTGGATCTGGTCACTTTTAATACAAAACAGGAAGAATATTTAGGCCAGATATGGCTGGATTAAATGCTAACTTGAGTCACAACAGAGTGGCTTCTTTGCTGATCCATTGGCTTTGAGAATTCCTCTTTTCGTGCTGTTTGGCACAAATGGATTTATCTATGTTTGAATTAGATAATCCAGAAGAATTGTTATCAACAAGTATTCAATTAAAATGAAATGTTCCTGATTTGAGAAAATGTGACAGTTAACCCACACAAAAATGAAACTGTTGATGTGAGGAATATATGAAATGTGTGTGTGTGTTTCTGCGAGACTTGAAATTCACTTTCTCATACCAGAATGACAAGAATTTAGCCCAGATTTTACAGTGTGTGTATATTTCCCCAACTAAATCATTTACCAGATCTGATTCTCTCACATAAATTAATGCAAAAAGATCTAAAAACCTCTGTGATTTTTGCTTCCAACTGAATTGTGCAAAATTCATCTTTAAAAAGAAAAATGCAAGAAAACCTTCTTTACCAACCTTTCGACACGAGTTGAACCAATGCCGAGAGCGATAGACATGAAGTGCTTGAAAGAAGTTTCAGAATACAAGAGATAGAGTAAAGATCGTTGTTCATACAACTGGGAACAGGTAACAATATCAATGGCTTGCAGCATTTTCTCTGTCACTTTGCCAATACCAGAGACCTGAATTAAAAACAAAAAAAAAACACACAATAAAACAACTTTTTCACATGGCGTGTGTGTGTGTATATATATTTCACGTACATATGTATATAATGTTGGGTTTAGTTGAGTTCCAATCAGCTGCATGGTTCACCTGGGCCGAGTGACAGCACACCTTTAGCTAACCCACTGACAGAGTTCTTATAATATATTTCATTAGTATTTACATCCAATTTTCCATGCAGGCATGGGTTAGATGAGTACATCTTGCTGAAGTACTGCTTTGCAGCTGGATGTCTTTCCTACCATGAACCTTTATCTGTTTTTTGAAACAAGAACATTTTTCATATGGCATGTCTTTGAAAGGGCACAGCTCCAGGACAAAGTGTTGATAGGGAAATGGTACTGCAAGACACATTAAAGCATAATAAAAGGAAGGGGGAAAAAAAGAAAACAAAGAGAGATTAGAACAGAAGGAAGAGATAAGGAAATGAGAGAGAAAGAGAGAGATTGGAGGACGTAGCAGAAGATAAGACTGTTGCTTTTTGTGATGACAAAAAAATGTTGAAGAGGTAAAGTTACTAACTTTTCTTATCGGAAGGTCAGTGATGAAATCTTTGATAACATGTGTAATGTGAGGGAGACTGAACTGACCGTTGGGCTTGTTTTTATCTGAACAAATTTTGGCCAGTAAAGTGTTGGCAGCAATTCCTGAAAAAACAAGAACAGAAAAAGCCATGAATATTTATATATCATCATCATTGTATGTCTGCATGTATTAGACAAGTCATCATGGCCTACGTCAGTTGTTTTATTATACAACCACTTTCTCTAAACCACAAAAAAAAAAACAAAAGAAAAAAACAGGCCCATCACTGAAAACTAGGTCTTTGTATTCATTTATGCTATATTTAGGCAATAATGTTAATCAATTCCCATCTACATCTTGTTTCAGCGACAGTCACAATTTGTGAGGTAAAATTTATATTTTGTAAGAATTAATAGGAAGGTCATCCAGCAGCAGAAACCCTAAAATCTTTGCCTCAATTTATTCCTGCCGAAATCCTGGGGAAAAACAGGAATTAAACAAAACGATGGCATGAACAGGTTATCACAATTTTTATTGTTTTTGATGCCAGGTTTAAGAAGACTGACTAAAAAGAAAAAGAAAATCAAATAACACCATTTTTTAAAAAATGTGGATCCATTAGTTTACTCACCAGCACTTGCAGTCAACTGAGTTCTTTGTTCAATCTTACGTCGGATTTCTCTAACAGCCTCTTCTGCTGACACACCAAATACTTCTTCTCTGTAATTAGGCACTTCTCGTTTACACAAAGGACACATTTTAAGATCTTGTCCCTTTACTAATGTAGGGTCTTCTATTCGTAGTAAATTACTTCTGTCTTGTTCTTGGAAGCAGAGCTGATCAGCACTTGGTGTTTCCTTATCTTGAACAAAGTTCAGATCTTCATTTTCTGTTGATTCACAATCAGACTTATTTGGATCACAAGAGCAATAATGTGGATCTAATCGGTCACAGGTACGGCATTGAACAGTTCGTTTCTCTTTAGGGAATGTCTTACGAAGGTTCAAATGTTCTGTGATGTCTAAGTAAGCCTCATCGAAGCTGATTGGACAAAAATGTTTGTCATATTTAACAAGTACGTCTTTGACTTCTTTACTGACAGCTGCGTACTGAGCAAAGTTCTGAGGAACTATCACCAACTGAGGGCACAACTTTTTAGCAATGAAACCTGGCATTGCAGCTCGCACTCCAAAACGACGAGCAATGTAGTTAGAAGTTGACTTGAGAAAAGAAATACAGAAAAGAAAAACAATAAATCTATATAGAAAATAAATGTATTTCTTGACAAAAAAGAACAAAACAGCAAGAAAAAAAGATATATCTTGTAATCCTTAATCCTGTTCAAACCCAGTCTTAAAAATAAAAGAAAGGATATATTGGACAAAGTCAGCCCTTCAAGCCTAAAGGCTCATGAGGTGAGAACCTTGTCTGGATTTTGATGGTGTTTAAGCTGAGAGGGCAAGACAACCTGCTGAAAGGAATGCCAGTCATCTCTGGTAAACTGGTAAAACATGAGAGGAAGTGCTTTGCCCAAGGACACAACATGCTACTCAGTCAAGGAATTGAACCTGCAACTGAATGATTGTAAGCCCAACACCTTAACCACTGGGCAATGTGCCTGCAAATAGAATAATGTAGTTCTAGATAAACAAGACTGGATGTTCATGATTGGAATGTCTTTGATCATTATGTTTGTTTGATTAGACCCTACTTGGGATTGAATTAATCACAGCTAAATTATTTTTAATCTAATGATTAAATGTATTTCTCTCATTCCTAAAACTTTGGTCCAATACACGACTCCTATATCTAGCTTACACAATTTCAACACAAATATTTTATGAATCTAAACTCACAAGCATGTAATTACTTCCGACAGCCATGGGTTTGTCCAGGAGAGACGGATTGTCTCTCGTTTCAACTGCTGCAAAGAAAGCATCCATGTCAATATGGACAATGGTTCGGCTGAGGTCCCTTTTCTCTTCTAGTCTCTTCAGAAGAGCATCAGCCTGAAAGAGAATGGTCAGCTTACAGATTTTCATTTCTGTAGAAATCCAGCATAGAATGGACATTAATACTTCAACTGCTAATTAAATATTCAGCATAATTAAAACCACATATAGAAAGCCACATCAAATCTGTCAATATACAGACATAGGTACATTTAAACCTCACTCATCCACTAAAACCACTAAAATATTAATAAAAACGACAGACCTCTTTTTCAGCCTTGTTCATCTCTTTTGCAGTGAAGCTGGCAAGTTTCTGTTGTTGTTCAGCAATCTTTATATCAACCTGTTTGTCTTTTTTTTTCTCATTTTCAAAATATTTTGAACCTGACAACAGAATGCAAAACAATAGTACTTAATGCTGTTGTTTCGCCCTAAGTGACAACACCTACGATCAAAGGGCCTAATAGATGCATTTAATTTATGGACACTTGTTGGGGGTCTAATGTCACTCAGAATGCAAGAGGACTAATAGTTCAACTGATGACTTTTCAGATGATGTAAAACTTGCCACCATTCATATATTAAGAAGAGATTTTAACCATTTTTTGTTTTTTATGTGTGCATGGTAGTCTCATTTTCATAAGATGTGCTCAGCACTCCATCCTATGTAAGAACAAATCCCAGCAGTTTATGACTTAAACCAAACCAAAGTCAATAAAATAAAGTAAAATGGGTTTATATTTTAGAAATCTTTAGCATGCTCTAAGAAGCAGAATTAGAGGAAACATGAACATCATATTTTCTGAAATTCTGTTTGTTGTTAAAAGATTGTAGGGTGGGGGTTGATGTTGTTTAGCCCGTGGTGAGTCTTGACGAAGCACGGAGTTCCAGTTGTTATCATCCGAATGTTTTGTGGGTAAGTTTACCGAAAACTACACTCTACAATGTGTCCTTACGTTTTAAAGACGGCAGTGAGTGATTTAGGTGACATTTGGTTGCTATATTTAGCAAGCTGAGCAACAACGTGGAGGATTCCTCGCTGGTTAATTAAGGAAAGTGTAAAGGGAAAAGTAACAGGTGTCTAATGGTTTCTGTTCTGTACCAGACACACTGACATTTTAATAGGGGACTAAATGGAATTTTCAGTATGTTATTAATATAAAGAAGGGATAGACAAGAATGGTCAAAGGGGAAGATGGAGTTAAAAGGGGGCGGGGAGAGTTTTTAAATCAGTTTACTCACCTTTCGAAGCTTCGTATATAATCTGGTTGATTTTTTCTCTGTCCAAGTTCTGCATTCCAGCTTTGTTATCATTAAGTCCCAGCCTGGACAAAAGTCCTGCCTTTTCTTCTGTCCCAGACGACATTTCGCCGTATTTTGTCACCTTGGGTGGTTTATCACACTGTTATTATTAATCTCTGGCCTCACCAGCAACGAAAAGAAACGTGTGAAGCAACACAAAATGAGACAACATCACTCATTATTTACTTTTGATAACATTACCTGTAAATGTAAATAAACAATAAAGGCAATTACTAACAAGGAGCGGCCATCAAACAATATTTATCGAACCGCAATCACTTCGTAATGACTGAAACTTCTCAGCTATTAAAGTAGGCAAAAAATAGTTCAACAAAAATATCTGAATATGAAAAATTTCAATGTTAAAGCTGTTTAAGCAATATACTTAACAAATTTAAGTGTTCAGTTACGATTGCTATCCATGCGGTCTTCTGTCAGATTAGCTCTGTATGATGGAGGGAGGGGAAACGCGCGAAATGCAACACGACACACGAAAGAGATTTGTCAACAAAAGTGTATTAGCAACAAACAGCTATATGTCGGATATCTGTTGTTATTAACTTGATATCTAACGGGGTCCCTAATAGGGGACATCGATATTAATGTGACTTTCGGAATTAGGAGCTTCTCCACTTGCTTAAGCGTTCATTTAAAATAATACATGTCAATGTATTTAATAATAAATATTTGAACTTCATTAAATGAATATTAATATATTTGATGCAGAGAATATTTAATACCGTTCGTTTCTTTAATTCGCTAATTATCATTAATTTAAGATTGTACTAAATATAATCACAATAATAATTATTTCTAAGATAAACACAAGACCATACATTTCGGGTTTGTAGGTACAGAGACGAACTGAGGAGGGTAGTGTGGATGTATGTGGCAGTAAGGTGGATGTATGTTTCATTTTGTAGTGAGGACGTGTGTACTGTGATGGCAGATGGACTGTGTAGTGTGAAGAAGTTGCTTAGTGTGGTAGTGAGGCTAGGGCTGACATTGAGCTACACGGCAGCACCATTTTGGTATTGACCAAAAAGACTGAGAGTATACAACACTCGATAACTATTGGGGGTCGATTTGTTGGACCGGAAACTCTTCAAGGCAGTGCTCCAGCATGGCCGCAGTGAAAAGACTGAAACAAGTCGAAGATGGAATCATCTTCAACAAAATAACCTCTCAAAGTATTAAATTAGAAAATATTAAAACAAAAACAACTGTTGAGTGCATATAATTATAACAGAATAAAACATCAACAGTACAATCGTCATCATTATCATTTGACATCTGTTCTCCATATTGGTTTGGATGGTTTCACAGGAACCAATAAGCGAAGCAACTGCACCGAGATCCAGTGCCTGCTTTGGCATGGTTACTATGGCTTGATACCCTACCTAATGCCAACCACTTCACAGTGTGTACTGGCTGCTTTTCTTAGTAATGCTGGCACCAATGAGGTCACCTGCTAACTTTCAAGAGAAAGGCAAAGAAAACAAAAAAAAAACCTCCTCTTCAACATCTGGCATAAAACCATAAAAAAATGTCCTTCGCCTAAGAATCAAATGGTTACACAACAATCATTTTAACCACACGGGTACACCTGTAACTCGAAGTTTGGTTTCATTTTATTTGTTTATTTTGTCAATAATAAATCAATAATCATCTCTAAAGTATGTACAATGCTAGAAACTTGGAGGTGAAGGGTTACTTGATTAAATCGATCCCGGAAACTTGACTGCTGCTTTATTTTATCAACGCCGAGAAGACGAAAGGCAAATTTGGCCTCGGCGGAATTTGAACCCAGAACGTAATGGGTCATAACTATATACAGCAAGACATTTTTGTCGGGAAGAAAAGCAGTTGAGTTTGTGCGTGTGATTAAGTTTAAACTGAAGTTAAGCAACAAGAATCCATACAGTAGTAAAAACTTACGGACTACTTTTCTTGTCGAAAGTTTACGTAAATACATATAAGTGTTCCTTCGCGGAACATTTCAATGCTGTAGAAGTTCACTAATCAACACCGGTTGACCGGTTTTCGCCTTACGTAAAGATTTTTGTCAAACCCGACCGGACGGAGATGCCTGTCGACCACATCTGGATGTTTCCAAATAAACCGAGCAGGTTATGGAATATTTCTTCTAAGATCGTGCTCTCTCTTGTCGGATCCACAAGTAAACTATGGACAGGTGTGTTTAAGTATAACCTCTTTCTTCCAGACATGTCCTTGCCTTTCTTAACGCAAAACGTTTCCCCTCAATTCCTTCCACACTCCAAACCATTAATCTTCCTCTAAAAACCATGTCCTTTTCTTCATGTTTCTTACTTGTCCACTTATTCAATGCCATTTAGATTATGTCCTGCGTGTGATCTTTGCTTCACTTACTTTCCATCGTCTCGTGATGCATTATTATGTGTGTGTTACAAAAACAAATGTACATTTTTACATAAACGGAAACATTACAAGCACAGACGACACACGACCGAATAATGAAACGACAGAATTAACAATAACTCACAATAAATATATGGTGTGTATTAAAACTAAACACTAACATTTACACAAACAAAAAACCATCACACACACACAATTAATTCTCGTAACCGAGTGATTCACCGATGAAAGTAAAGGTTAAACTCTGATTCAGCAAATCTCTAACTAAATGCTTCTCGATCAAAGGACACTGTGCCATGACCATCTCGTCTCCGATTATTATCATTATTATCATTCCCTAAGCAGGTTGACAAAGGTTTACATCAAACAGTATTTCTTAATTTTAAGAGGGCGTGGTTTGAAGTAGAACAGGGGTTCTTAACTAGGGAGGTGGATACCCATATCCTCTAGGGGTATTAGACACACTTGGTCTCTAATGATTTAAAAATGACAAAATCTTTATAATATTCTTTCCTCTTTATCCATTTGTAAAATAAAACCAAGCTATTGACTTCGTTGGAGTCCTACAGGCAACTTATAGATGTTGGGGGTATATCAGACAATCCTTTGGATATCTGGAATAATAAATGGTTTAGAACCTCGGTTTTTTCCCCTTAGGTTCGGAGAGAGAATTCATTCACATCTTTTAAATGAGCTTTTACTCTCTCTATACATTATGATTACTGGTGTTTATTGATTTTACACCATTCTGAATGCCAGTCAGTGTTTTCTCTGTATTTTCTCCGGATACCACGAAAGCGAAGGAATTTAACTCGTCAAAAAGTAGGTGTTGTCCAGGAGAAAAAGTGAAAGCATTTTCCATGCCATACAAAATAGCCAAAAGGAAAGGGAACGGACGTAAAATAATGGGATATGTGTGTGTGTGTGTAGAGAGAGAGAGAGGGGTACTGTTGAAAAACATTTAGTGTAATGTCTTTGAAGTTGGATCCAGCAAATATTTTGATTATATTCCTACTTAACACGAGCTAAAACTTGGCTTATTAATAATTATAACTGTCTAAGTGTATCGAATGCTGACAGAATAGCGTTCGTTCGTTGTTTGTATTTTTGATTTTAAAAATCATAAACCTTTCACTTCTCGCTCATCAAAATAGTTTTTGACCTGAAAAACACCTGACAAGGTTAATTGCTTTCGTTTTAATGGTTCCCTGAACACGAAGAAGCTCTAGTTTCTCTTAAGTTTTATATTCTGCATTTAAACTTCAATTTGTAATTTTACACCCACCTACCCTATCGTATTTTGATATATTTATTAGTTTGTTTTTTTCTCTTTTCTACCCCGCCCTCCAATGCCATAGGAAGATGACCCGATGAATATGGCTTTACATAGTCGCTTCACCTGTTAGAAATAGCATCTAAATCTCCCTCAAAAAAAAGTAGGGGAAAAAATAAAAACGGTGTATAATATCCAGAGTTCATTATTCCTGCTGTGAATGCTTTTGATCGTATATGGCCGCTCTATTAAGGATGCCTTGGAGATAAACAACAAACAGTCTTGAGGGAAGGTCACCCAGCAATTGTTTCTAAATAAATAAGAAGCCTGGTGATAAGGAAATGTACTGTTTAACCCTAGGTTAATCTTGATCCAGTAGACCTGTGATCAGAGTTGTTCCGCTCTACTTTATCGCTTATATTTCACTTGTTGTTTAACCACAGGTCAGTCGTGATCCCGTAGACCTATCATTAAAAAATGTTCCACTCCGATCTATTACTCACTCACACTCCACTGTTGTTTACTTAATAACTGATAGGTAAACGACGTCAGTTTTGTCTGCCTATGTATGTATGTATGTGTATATATATATATATATATATATATATATATATATATAATGTGTGTGTGTGTGTGTATGCAGGAGCATGTTCCCTATATGATGACCCCAAGTAGCCAATAAATGTGGACGAGCTTTGCATAGCATTCCACAAGGTTTTTACCCGAATCTTATTTAACTATAAATATAATTCTGATTAAGTTTGAATACAAAGACGACGTTTAGTATTTTTGTAAATATGTTTTGATAAAAGATAATAAAAAAAACTGATTATCTGCGTAACAGGTAACAAGGTTCACCTGTGTATTATGTATCATATGAACGGTGAAATATTATTTTATATCTTCTTGTTCCTTTATTTTACGTTTCTGACACAGCAAGATGCATCAATATTTCATTAAGTCAGTTTTCTTAGACTTCGTTTTATAATAGGTCCCAGGAGTTATAAAACCAGAGCTTGACTCAGTTTCCATGGTGACAGAGATCACAACACTTCCCCACCCCCTGGATGGGACTTGGGCCCTGTTGAAGGCTGTTCACTTCCCTCTATGATTTCTTGATGATAATGACAAGGAATACAGAGGGGTTTTTTTTGTATTTTGCTTTGTTGTAGATTGTCTGAATTCGTTCAACATCGTCAACAAAGATGTCTTGTATGATGCCATTGAGAATAGACCAGTTAACCAAGGCTTAGTCACAGTTAGTAACCATTACAGCTGTATTGATGAACCGGTCCTGTGGGGTAAGTGACACCCTTTCAATATTTAACTGAGACTTGATCGATGTGTGTGTGTGTCTTTCATCAAAGTGGTTGACTGAATGTGCAGGTGCGTCTCAGTGTTGGAAGGTAAGATGTGTGATAGAAAACTAGATCACACTCGGGATTGCCTCTTGTTGCTGCTGTTGAGTCATCTGAGCTCAAAAATGTCTCAAAAAATCATTCCAGGTCCTAGAAGCAAAGTTGAGCCTCCCATAAGCTAATTTTGTCCCCAACCCTCACAACTTTTGGCCAATTATTGGAATTTTTTGCTTTCTGTTCAGCTATTCTGCTTGTCTTTTTATAGACATAAGTTATGTTTCCTGCTATAATTCAGGTACTTTCATAATGTACTGGCCAATCACTTTAAATAGTGGTTTCAAACTTTTGGCATAAGGCCTGCAATTTGAGGGGAGGGGGTCAGTTGATTCCAATGACTCCAATGCTCAACTGGTACTTACTTGACTCTGGAAGAAAGAAAGGCAAAGTTTACTTTGGTGGAATTTAAACTCAGAACATCTGCATGAAATGCTGCTTAGCTTTAGATACTAAATGCTTTAATGCACCAAAAGCTTCTTTTTCTGAATATGTACCATGGAAATTGAGATGATGCATCTAATATGCCATCAAATGCAGTAAAGAAAATAAAAACCTTTGAATTTAGTGCTCCAGCATGGTCAGAGTCCAATTAATTAAATCAATAAAAAAAAAATACAAAGAGTTTAGCTGACCCTTGACTGAATAACGATTGACCATTCTTGGCTTAACTGGAATATCTGGTGTGTCTTTTGCAGGAATCCTGAAGTGGAGGTATTTGATTGGTGGTCGGAACATCCGATGGACATTAGGAGCTGACAACATTTGCTTCACAAAGTATTGGCATTCCTTATTCTTCAGTCTTGGACGTGTGGTGCCAGTGTGTCGGGGGGAAGGAGTTTACCAAAAGAGTTTAGACTTTGTTTTAGATCAGTTGAATTCAGGTCAATGGTTGCACATGTTTCCCGAAGGTAATGTTCTTATGGTTACTATTGTTGTTGTTGTTTTTACTCTTGTTAATGTTATTGCGACTTTTATTCTCTTTTTTTCTCCTTATTTTTTCTGTTCAGGAAGAGTAAACCTTTCCAAAGAATTTATGCGACTGAAATGGGGTGAGTTTGTTATTCTCATTGCATTGTGTCTTTGTTTTGGTGTAAATTGGATTGATTTGAAAATTTGGACATTAACATGTAGACAGTCCCATTCACTATCACCACCACCACCATCATCATCATCATCATCATCATCGTTTTAATGTCTGTTTTCCCACATTGTCTTAGGCTGAAGTGCTGTATGGTTCTCTCATATTCCTTGATTGTGTATCATCTCACTCATCCAAAGCTTCCAGGTCAGATATGAACCCTTTACCACTTTGTTCTGGTTTACCTTTATATTCTAACTTCAACTCACAGCAATTGTTTAGTTGGCTTCTATCTTGTTTTCACCTTTCCTGCTATTTTACCACTTCATTTGCATTACATATCGTAATCTATCCTCAATACATTTATCTACAGTCTTTGAAGATCCTCTGCATTCACTGCTTATATTCCTCCACCACCCTCACACACATACATACTCCTTCATATATACGGATCAGGCACCCACCACATTTTGTCCTCCCTATTCATTGTCCATCTTTCACTACCACACATCCTGCATCTTGGCATAAAAGTATTGATCTAAAAACAGTGATATTTGTTGAGACCCCTGTCAAGAAATCATTTTCTGGCCCTTTATTTTTTAAAACAAGTAGAATATAAAAAAAAAATCTTTGAAAAACAGGTATGGGTTGGTGACTGGAAAAGCATCCAGCTATAAGACAATGTCTCAATAATGTGTATTCTTCCAACTCTTTGGAAAAACAGACAAGTTTCATTCTCACGCGTCATGCTTGCACTGCATAATCATGCTCTATATTCCGTGTCCATATTTCATTATTGTACACCTTTCATATCTTACATCTACATGCACACACCATGTGTAGTCCTTGATATTCTCTGCTTATTACCCTACACCATCCTTACACACACACACACACACACGTACATCACACAGTCCTCTTTATATACTGAGTATATATATATATATGACTTTAACTGCTGCTAGGAACATTGTGTTTTGTTATGCAACCACAACATACTGCAAAGTATATTGCAGGCTTGTCAGTCAACACTGTGTCCAACTGGTGATATATAATGTATATTGGCTTTAATGTATATATATTGATTTCCATGTTTTATCTGATTGATTTTATTTTACTTCAGGTGTTGGACGTTTAATTGCAGACTGTAACAATAATTCTTTAGTTTTACCAATATGGTTAGTTGGTGAGTATGTTACTTCTCAACGTCTTCATTAATTACCCAGTTATCTCTCTTGGACTGATTGATGAAACGCACAGATTTAGTTTTTAAGCTTAGCTTAGACAAATGTTGAGGTTTGGCACCTGATTAGAGATTTGTGTGGTCTACTTAAATGTTTGGTCTTGTACCAAATCAATGATTTGACTTTTGTGTCGTGTTGAATGTTTGGTTTTGTACCAAATCAAATATTTCGCCGTGTCGCTAGTTCCATGCTTTGTACCAATTCCAACATACAATCTTGTGTCCAAGCATAAAGTATTGTTTTGCGTGTAATCCAAGATTTATTCACCCCCATCTCTTGTCGAAAAGAAGTCATTACCTTTCCTTTTAATCAGGAAGGAGGGACAGTACCCATGATCCTATGTAGGGATTCCGAAACTGGTAGGAGATAGGAAGGAAATTATCCTCAAACCTGGGAGCTGTCTTGCAACAGGTGGTGGCATTTAGGCCATGGCAGGATTTGAACTCAAAACGCAAAGAGCTGAAATAAATCTCATAGTCATCCAGCCTGATATTCCTGTAGTTCCGCTAATTCCCTGCACTTGTTTTTATTGACCCCAGAAATAATGAAAAGCAAAGTTGACCTTGGTGGGATTTGAACTCAGAACACAAAGAATCAGAACAAATATGCAAGGCATTTTATCCCCCACTGTAACAACTTTGCCAATTCTCCCTTACCATTTCCTTCAGTCAAATATGAACTTTCTTGGAGAGAACAATCCTATGGAATCGGCTCAAGTTCTGGAAATGGTGTTTAAATGAACCACAATTTTTCCCTCATATCACTTTCTCTCATTTTAAAGAATTAACTGACTTTGTAGCTAATTAATACTACAACCTCCCCCAAAGACAGGAGGGCCATGGTTGGAATGATTTTGGTTATTGATCTGTTTAATACTCTTGTTAATCTTTGATGTTCCTAATTTTTTGACCAATTCTCTTTATTCTCATTGCAGGAATGGATTCTATTTTACCAAATAAAAAACCCTACATACCCAAGATAGGAAAGGTCAGTACAGTTCCTCCTCCTTTCACATTGCTGCTCTTTCTTCATTTTGTTTTGTTTCCTAAATCATGCTAATGATTCTACCAGCTACCCATCTTAAATAATAATAATAATTTTTACTATAGGTGCAAGGCCTGAAATTTGGGGGGAAGGGGTTAATTCGATTGCATCGATCCCAGTATGTAACTGGTACTTCTTTCATCTACCCCAAAAGGATGAAAGGCAAAGTCAACTTCTGTAGAGTTTGAACTCAGAACATAAAAATGGAATAAATATTGCTAAGCATTTCGCCCAGCATGCTAACCATTCTGCCAACTCACTGCCTTAATAATAATGATGATGATGATGATGTCCCTTTGTTTTATCTCTTCCTCTTCAGACTGTCACTGTATTAATTGGTGAACCTATCCAGTTTAAATCAGATGTGCAACAACTACAGAATGCCGGTAAAAATGCTGTAAGTACCCTCTTGTCTGTGTTAGGGTTCTGTAGTCATGGAGGAGGTGTGTGTTCTGTTAAAGAAAAAAATGGGATTGAGTAATTCTTCAGTTTAATTATTTTTCTTATAACTTGATATAAAACAAGCAATATGTGTGTGTGTGTGTGTGTGTGTTTGTATGTAGGTAGGTGTTGTAGTGCATTAAGATGCTTGCTTTTAAACCAAATGGTTTTGGGTATAGTTCCACTTTGAACAAGTGTCTTGAACTCCAGGCTGTCCAAAGCCTTGGAAATATCTTTTTTGCTTCATTTTGTTTTTCTTCTTTGTTTCAGCGTGAAATACGGAAATATATCACAGACAGAATTCAGGATGAATTTAGACACATGAAAATCAAAGCAGAGCGAATACATCACGAAAGTCTTTATAGATCTTAACATTTTCATAAATTAGCTTTTATTAATTAAAAACAAATTCACAGAAATTATCATCATCATCATTTTATTTTATTTTATTTATTTTATTTTTCTAAATAATACAAGAAATATCTTTGTCTCACAAACAACATTCTCCCTAATTTTTTCTTCCAAACCGCTGAGACGAACTTTTGGTGCACTGAACAAATCTACTTCAAATTCAGAGCCAATACACAGTGTTCCAATATTCCTCTAGTTTATCATCATCATCATCATAATCATCATTGATTTGACATCCACTTTTCTATGCTTGCATGGATCAGATGGAATTTGTTGAGGCAGCTTTTCTGTGGCTGGATGCTCTTCCTGTCACCCACCCTTGCCTATTTCCGAACAAGGTAATATTTCCTATTTGGCCAGAAAACTGGAAACAAACCTCATCATTTATATGATGGTGATGCTTGTTTATAACCATCACATGATGTCAAGACAAGGACATGCTTACACACACACATTCAATGGGCTTCTTCCAGTCTCCATCTACTAAATGCACTCACAAGGCTTTGGTCAGCTCCTATACTAGAAGACACTTGCCTAAGGTACCACACAGTGGGACTGAACCCAGAACCATGTGGTTGGTAAGCAAGCAGTTATCAGACAGCCACAACTATATGTATATATATATATATATATATATATATATATATATATTTGTAACTTTATCCCAATATGGTAGTCTAGAGAACTGTGTAGCTCTCCCACAAGGAAGCTGTTAGTACTTACCAGCCTTGGTTTTAGCTGACCAAATTCAATTAATCCTCTACTTGATGGTATTGAGTACTTTTTCATTCATTCATTACAACTACAAACATATCTATCTACCTATATAGTTCTTTCTCTCGATATATATATATCTATATCTATACAAAACAGTTTCTCTCAGCTTGATATGACTTAAAGTTTTCTGGGTGTATACGATGCATCCACCTCCTCACATATATATATTTGGCTGTTGTTGGTCTTTTTACTTGATTTTTATTGCTGCTTTCTGTCCCCTCTTTTACCCTTTTTTGTAGTGTGTCTGAGTACTATATATAATAAGTTCTTTATGTGTGTATATATACATACATATATATATCCACGGTGGTTGTCTGCTCCTTATGCAGAGTCTGACCACCCCCTGTACCTACACCTGAGAACCATCATGGCATCTGATGTGGCTTTTTAAACCAAACAACGTATTGAAAAGACACCCACAAAGATTGCAAATCCGATTAGGACCACCAAGAGCTGCAGTTAAGTTCTGATCTTTGTGGATCTTAAAATGTCTTTAGAGGCCTCCGATAGATTTGCAAACCTTCTGTCATACATGGCACTGAAAGGTGTGCACAGATATACAGGCAGAATAATTAGTGGAGGTTCGTTCTCCATGGGTCCACAAATGAAATTTGAGCCCAGCAAACTGTCACAAACGGCGTGCACAAAAAAGTTGCCGAGATTCTTCTTTAAATCTCTCGAGTTTTGCATGTCACCCTGGCCTCCTCAAAAGCTTTCACTCCACTCCACACATACATACATACACTCATATCTATATG